>NW_007246162.1:113889-119901 GCF_000164805.1 Carlito syrichta | reverse complement strand
GGCGGGTCTTGAACCCGCGGGCTCAGGCAATTCACTCACCTCGGCCTCCCAAAGTGTGTAATTACAGGCTGAGCTACCGAGCCCGGCTGACTTCCTCTTTTCTTATTTGGATACCCCTGATCTCCTTCTCCTGTCTGATTGCCCTAGCTGGGACTTCCAAAACTATGTTGAAAAGGAGGGGTGAGAGTGGGCATCCTTGTCTTGCTCTGGTTTTCGGGGGAAATGGTTCCAATTTCTGTCTGTTTAGCAGTATGTTAGCTGTGGGTTTCTTGTACATGGCTCTTACTATTTTGAGGTATGTTCCATCTATGCCTAGATGTTCGAGGGGTTTTATCAAGAAGGGGTGCTGGATTTTACTAAAAGATTTTTCCGTGTCGAATGATTTGATCATGGGGTTTTTGTCTTTACATCTGTTGATATATTTAATTATGTTTATGGTCTAGTGAACCTTGACCCAACCCTGCATCCTGGGGATGAAGCTTACTTGGCCATGGTGGATGATTTTTGAGATGCATTGTTGGATCCAGTTGGCTAGGATCTTGCTGAGAATTCTAGCATCGATGTTCATCAAGAATCTTGGCTTGTAGTTCTCTTTCATTGTTGGATCTTTACCTGGTTTGGGTATCAATGTGATGTTAGCTTCATAAAATGATTTGGGGAAGCCGGGCTCGGTGGCTCAGCCTCTAATCCCGTGCCTTTGGGAGGCTGAGGTGAGTGGATTGACTGAGCCCGCGGGTTCGAGACCCGCCTGGGCAGTGAGACCTCATCTCTACAATGAATCAAAAAATCAGCCGGGCATGGTAGCGCATGCCTGTAATTCTGGCTACTCGGAAGGCTGAGGCGGAAGGATCGCCGGAGCCCAGCAGGTCGAGGCTGCGGTGGCCGGGAGCGGCCACTGCACTCCAGTCTGGGCGACAGAGTGAGACTCCAACTCAAAAAAAAAAAATGATTTGGGGAGAGTTCCATCTTCTCAATAGCCTGGAATACTTTCAATAGGATTGGTATCAGTTCCTCCTTGTATGTTTTGTAGAATTCTGCTGGAAAACCATCTGGTTCAGGGCTTTTTTTTTTTTTTGTATGTAGTTTTCTTATGACATAGTCAATTTCCTGGATTGCTATTGGTCTGTTTAGGGTCCCGATTTCTTCTTGTTTCAGCCTGAGGAGGTTGTGGAATATCAGAAAGTCCTCCATTTCTTTTAGGTTTTCAAGTTTGTTTCCATAGTAGGCTCTGATAATCTTTTGTACTTCTTTGGGGTCAGTTGTCACTTAATCTTTTGTTTCTGATTGTGTTTATTTGGGCTTTTTCTTTCATTTTCTTGGTCAGTTCAGCTGGGGATCCATCAATATTGTTTATCCTTTCAAAAAACCAGCTTTTTGTTTCATTGATTTTTTTGTATGATCTTTTTGCCATCTATGTCCTGAATTTGGGCTTTTATTTTGGTGATCTGGATTCCTCTGCTGAAGTTAGAGTTTTGGTGGTCTTGCTTTTTTCCAGCTTCCTTCGGTGATTTGTTAGGCTGTTAGCTTGTGATCTTTCCATTTCCTTCACGTATGTTTGTAGTGATATTAATTCCCCTCTTAGTACTGTTTTCATGGTGTCCCAGAGATCTTGGTAAGATGTTTCTTCATTTTCATTTGTTTCCAGGTATCTTTTAATCTCTGTTGTGATTTCCATGTTGACCCAGGAGTTGTTTAGCATCATGCTGTTTAGTGTCCATGTCTTTGTGGATTTGGGGAGAATTTTGTAGTTGTTGATATTATTTTTTATTCCACTGTGGTCTGAGAAGGTGCATGGCAGTATTTCAATCTTATGTAATTTGTTTATGCTTGATTTATGGCCAAGGATGCAGTCAGTCTTAGAGTATATTCCCTGAGAAGAATGTATATTCTGTAGTTGTTAGATGGAGTGTTCTGTAGGTGTCAGTTAAATTCATTTGGTCAAGAGTCATGTTGAGGTTCCGGAACTCCTTGTTGATTTTTTTGTCTTGATCATCTGTCTAGGATTGTGAGTGGGATATTTAAGTACCCAGTTATGATAGTGTTAGAGTTGATACCTTTTTGTGTGTGTGTGAGAGAGTCTCACTCTGTTGCCCAGGCTGGAGTGCAGCGGCATGCTCACGGCCACTCCAGCGTTGACCTGCTGGGCTCAGGCAATCCTTCTGCCTCAATCTTCCAAGTAGTTGGAACTACAGGTGCGTGTTATCATGCCTGGCTAATTTTTTTATATATTGTAGAGATGAGGTCTCATCAAGTTGCCCTGGCTGGTCTCAAACCCCTGGGCTCAGACAGTCCTCTTGCCTCAGCCTCCCAAAGTGCTGGGATTACAGGCTTGAGCCACCATGCCCAGCCCAATATCTTTTTTTAGTTTACCTAGAAGATGCTTTATGAAAATTGGTGCTTCTATGTTGGGTGCATATATGTTTAGGATGAAGATTTTTTGTTTGTCAATTGAATATTTTATCATTATGTAGTGACCTCTGCATCTTTTTAAATTTTTGGTAGCTTAAAGGGTATTTTGTCTGATATTAAGATCACGACTCCTGCTTTCTTTTGTGTTCCATTTGCCTGAAATTTTGTTTCCCATCCTCTTATTTTGAGTCTGTGAATGTCCTTTCTGGTGAGATGAATCTCTTGGAGACAATATACTGTTGCCTCATGATATTTTATCCATTTTGCCATTCTATGTCTTTTCAGTCAAGCATTTTGTCCATTCACATTCAGGGTAATTATTGAGATGTGAGAGTTTATCCCTGTCATGAGGTTATTTTATAGTTTGTTGTTGTTGCTACTGTTTGCTTGTTTATTTGTTTGTTGTCTTTCTTTTGCTTTTTGTTTTGATTCAAGTGTGCTTTCAATCCTTTTCCTGCATTCTTGGGAAGGACGTTGTCTTTCTTTTTTCCTTTCTTCTGTGTTTAATACTTTCTTAAGTGTTTCTTATAGAGCTGGTCTGGAGACAGCATAAACTCTTAGGGATCAAATGGGAAGGATTAATTCTCCACCACTGATGAAGCTTGGCTTAGCTGGGTAGGTAATTTTTGGTTGAAGTTGTTTATCTTTGAGAACTTTGAGACTGGTCTCAAGCTCTCATCGTCTGAAAGGTTTCTGTAGATAAATCTGCTGATATTCTAATTAGCCTTCCCTGGTAGATAGTCTGACCTTTCTCTCTTGTTGCCTTTAAGATTTTTTATTTTTTACCTACGTTGTGTAGGTGAATTACTATGTGTCTGAGAGTTAGTCTTCTCATTTGTTGTCTTGCAGGGGTCCCTGAATCTTTTGTGTTTGAATGGTCACATCACTGATGAGATGCGGGTGTTATCTTGGATAATTTCATAGAATGTTTCTTCCAGAGTGTTCTCTGCCTCTATCTGTCTCAGGGATTCCAATTAATCTTAGATTCAGCCTCTTGAAATAATCACTCATCTCTTGGAGGTTTGGTTCTGTCTTCTTATCTTCTTTTCCATGTTTTTAACAGTTTGGGTTAGTTCCGTATTTTGATCCTAAAGCTCTGAGATTCTTTCTTCTGGTTAATTCTGCTTTTCATGCTTATCAATTTGTTGTTTATTACATTCACTGTATTCTTTATTGCTGTTATCTTAGCTATCAACTCATTCATTCTTTCATCTTGTCTCTCCTCATTTCTATTTATTCTCTCTATCAATATCTTGATATCTGGGTTTGTGATTTGAGGTCAGTAATTCTAGTGGCTCTTCATTGTTTGTGTTCTGAAGTCTGTATTCTCAGTGGCTGACCTCCTAGGAGTCTGTGTGAGACCCATATTCTTCCTTTGATTTTTCATTTGTGTAGATTTTCCTACACCCCCCCTTTTTTAACCTCTTCTTTAATTCTGTTGTTCAGTGATGAGGGGGTAGCTTTTATGTCCATTTGCTCAATCTCCTGTTCTTCCTTATGTAGATCCTCTGGCTTTGTTCAATTCTGAAGCTGCACTGGGGGTTGGGAACTGTACTTTTTGCAGTTTTAAGATTTAATTATTGGGAGAGCTGTGATTCAGAAACTATCTGCAGATCCCAGTATCAGCTAACAGGTGTGTGGGCCCCCTGGAATCCACTTCCCACCACCTTACAATCTGTCCATGCAGCGGGGGTATATATGTGCCTCCTGAAAGCAAAATCAGGTAAGAAAAAGGAAAAGCATGGGAAAAGGAAGGGGGAAGATGAAGGAAGGTGGAGAAAGAGAAGAAGAAGAATAGGGAACACAGACAGGCATACAACTAACAAATGAACAGAGAAACAAACAAACACAGAAAAGATTTTTTAAAAAACAGCAACAATCATACAAACACACAAACTAACAAAAACTCCCCTACTGATGTACTCTCCCTCAAAAATACCCATACACAAACAGGAAGTTTAAAAATAAAGCAGCATTGAAATAACAGAAACAAAGCGAGTACAAAAAAGTAATCAAAAAGCCAGGCTCGGTGGCTCAACCTGTAATCCCGCGCCTTTGGGGGCTGAGTTGAGTGGATTGCCTGAGCCCGCGGGTTCGAGATCTGCCTGGGCAATTTGGCGAGACCTCATCTCTACAATAAATCAAAAAATTAGCTGGGTGTGGTAGCGCACGCCTGTAGTTCTGGCTACTCGGAAGGCTGAGATGGAAGGATCGCTGGAGCCCAGCAGGTCGAGGCTGCAGTGGCTGGGAGTGGCCACTGCACTCCAGTCTGGGCGATGGAGTGTGACTCCAACTCAAAAAAAAAAAAAAGTAATCAAAACGTGAGAAGAGAAAAATACTAAAACAAACAGAACAAGCAAAACAAATAAACAAACAAACAAAGAAAACTCACTCTGAGGCCGGTCCTGTAACTTCAACTTCCTTTCAGCTTTGGTCTTGAGCCCCTCCCCTCTGCTCTCAGCGCAGGCTGATAGGGTTGCTCTCACTGTGGGTCAGATGTCCCATGGACTACTTACTGTAGGAGGAGGATAGATCAGATCCAGACTCGTTCTACTCACTGCCGCTGCTGTCAAGTCTCTCACTCTGATCTGACATGTCTCTACCTGTTCCAGAATTGAGGAGGGTTATCTGTCTCTTTGAGTTTGATGAGAGATAACCTCTACGTCCCAGATTGGAGGCTGGGCAGAGCTGGGTAGGGCAATGCAGGTTTCTGCCTGGTCTCAGGACAGAGAAAATGGCACCAGTTGGCATTTCCTCACTGGTGTCAGGGCTCCTTTCCAGCTTTCCATGATCTGCTCTTTCCACAGATCTGGGGCTGTGCTCTCACAGGTGATGGTGTGGGCTAGATGTCAGGTGGTGAGGCTCAGCAGTTTTTTGCTGCCTCTTCTCAGGAACCCCCCGAGAACAATAGATGATCCTGTGTGCTGAGGGCTCCAATCTCAGGGCGGTGGGGGGGGGTTTGCAGTCACCTCCCGGGGTACATGAACCTGAGTCTTCCTTCAGACACCTTTCACTCATTCACTGGCACACACCCACTCACACAGAGAGTCTTTCTGATTATGTGCATTTGCAGAGACTTTCACAGTCCAACCTGTTCTGTCACCCTCTTGCTGGAAATCCCATCTTTTTTTCTAAGGCCCTGATTTCTTTGTTATTCTGTCTCTGCTGCTCAGCTCCTTGCTCCTGATTGCTTATTGTCTGGGCTGTTCTATTGCCATTGTTCCTCAGTCCAGGGCCACACTCAACCCCCGGTCACATTTGCTCTGTCATCAGGTTCCCAGATATGGCTGTCGGCTGGAATCTGAAGTATGGAAAGGACCTTCAAGGTCCGCTGATCCATGTGATGCCTGGATCTCTGGTACAGCATCCGTGCTACGAATAATTTAGCATCAAGTATAGAAGTCAAGAGAACCAAGGCTGCAGTGGAAATATTTTGGGTTTATGAACTTGTGCATTTGGTTCTAGTGTTTCAGGAGAATTGGCCTTTAAAACTTAAAAGGTCAGCCGGGCTCGGTGGCTCAGCCTGTCATCCCACGCCTTTGGGAGGCTGAGATGAGTGGATTGCCTGAGCCCATGGGTTCGAGACCCACCTGGGCAGCGAGA
>NW_007246162.1:82051-113765 GCF_000164805.1 Carlito syrichta | reverse complement strand
ACAGAGTGAGACTCCAACTCAAAAAAAAAAAGATCAGTCTGTGATTCCAAACTGAAATGCGTAATTAACTAATTGATTTAGACCTGTGACTTTTGTTTGAAATTTTGTTGTTTATATATTTTTTAATTTGAAAGAAACTAAGAAGTCATATTTATCTAGTGTATTAGAATTATAAAGTTTGTCATACAATTAATGTATTTAAAAATAAATCAAGTATGTTAAATTTATAACTTCAATTTAAAATACTTGAAGGTGTTCATCTTCATTGTGGGCCCCCCTTGGCCACCTTATTTTTAAGTGCACTCCTTTCCAGTTTCCCCATTTTATTTGTTTTCATACAAATTACCACCTTCCAATTCAGCATATAATTTATTTGTCTGTCTTCTTCATTTTTTATCTTGCCCCCATTAGTACATAAGTGTCAGAAGTTTTGTCTGTTTTGTTCCTGAGGTATTCCAGTGCCCAGATCAGAGCTTGGCAACTGATATATTTATTGACTAAATCAATGAATAAGATGTATTAGTTGAACCTAAAGACTTGTGCAAGAGCAGGAATTTGAATGTGTAATTTTAATTGAATATTATTTGTTAAAAAACATAAACTGTTGGGAAATCTTTTCAGAACACAGAAATAACCCTCAAATAGATCTCAAAATTCACATTTAACATTTTGCACTTTCTGTGTCCTGGGCCAGGAGGCCAGCTCTAACATAGAATACATGGGTGTTCTGTAACAATTTTGTCATCTCTCAAAGACTCTCATTATCCCTTCTCAACAGTTAGTTTTCACCATGGAGATCATTCTCTTGGACAAGAAGAGCAGGAACAAAGCAAGATTCAAGGAATTCTACTATTACTTAATTATTTATCAATATGACACCATCAGGCACAAATGGGAGGCATATAACTTTTTTCTTTTTATTTTCTTGCTTAAATAAAACTTTTTAAAAAGTGTTTGATTTTTTTTTACACTTGAACTTGAGATTTTAACTTCTTGACACAAGTTCAAGTCAACATGTCCTTTTTAGCTCAGTTGTACATTGTATATTTCTTTGGTTTTGGTTTTTGTCTGTTTGTTTGTTTTGTTTTGTTTTTGAGCTGGAGTCTCACTCTGTTGCCCAGACTGGAGTGCAGTGGTCAATCCTGGCCACCGCAGCCTCAACCTGCTGGGCTCCGGCAATCCTTCCGCCTCAGCCTTCCAAGTAGTTGGGACTATAGGCGCGTGCTACCACACCTGGCTAATTTTTTAATTTATTGTAGAGATGAGGTCTCACCAAGTTGCCTGGGCGGGTCTCAAACCCGCGGGCTTAGGCAATTCACTCACCTCAGCCTCCCAAGGCACAGGATTACAGGCTGAGCCACCGAGCCTGGCTGTATATTTCTTTGAAAGTACAAACTTGAAGAGAGTTGCCTGGCACAGCTACGTTGACTACTGTAGGCTCTCTCTTCCTCCGTGTCTGATTCAGTTCCACTGCAATCTCAGCATAGACATCAGAAAAGCACCAACAGCTGCAGCACGCATGGCACTGTGGTAGTCTTGATGGACAGTGATAGCTTGTATTACTGTCTACTGCTGCAATAACATTACCTAACAAATAACCCTAAAACTTGCTGGTTTAAAACAATAACCAATGGTTACTGCTTATGAGCTTATGGATCGACTAGACAATTCCAGTCTTGGAGTACAGCAAGACTCGCTTACGGGTCTATGGTCAGGTGTGGGTCAATTGCAGCTTTCTTGATTTTAGCTAGGTGTTCTCACATGTCTGTAGCTCAGCTGGGCCAACTGAGCTGACTCAGCTCTGCTCCACATAGTCCCTCATTCTTCTGCAGGCTATCACTGGCTTGTTCTTATGGTGGAAGCAGAAACCCGAGAGAAAGAGATGCCTGTATTGCCTGTTGAAGCTCAGCTCCAGAACAAGTATATTGTCATTTCCATGGTATTGTGTTGGCCAGAGAAGGCAACCAAGTCAGCCCAGATTCAAAGGATGAGGGAGCAGATTCTATCCCTTGATGAGAGGAGCTACAAAGGGGGCCATTTTTACAATGAAATAGCATACCAATAGCATAATTGTTTCTTTGGGTATTGACAGCCAGAGAAGACACCACTAAAATCACCCAGAGAAGTAGAAGAGACTCTAAGATGATTTCACAGTGTAGACAAAAGGATTAATATTTTGAGCACATGCAGGCAACACCTCAGGAAGTCAGAACACTTGAAAGTATTGTGAAGGGAGAGTTGTCTGGAAAGCAGGAAGCAATGGAGCATAATTGTCAATGCAGTTTTTTCTTTTCTGAAAGCAGGATCTATTAAGAGGACAGGAAAGCTCCCACAGTAGGAGGGGACCCCAGGGAGTTTCCCATCAATGAATTTTTTATACCCTACATGGTGAACCTGAAAATATGGGTGATGAGGGAAGGTTTGTAGCACTCACATAATCCAGGCCTCAGATGTTGCACAAAAGTTGTGAAACTCACATAGCTCATTTTGTTCATATTACTGAATATTGGATCACATCCTGGGACATAACTTGTTAAGGGCAGGTTGCTTTCATGTAGCTCTTATGAAATCTAGAACTGACATAGTTCAACCAATTAAGCCTGTTGTGTCTGTAGCATTACTTCTGATGAGTTGAAGCAACCCCTACAGACTGCATTCTTGCCTCAGAACTTCCTGATCACCACATTGCAAACTCGAGCTTCCTTTCTTGAACTGTAAGTTTTCTCAGTCCTTAGCTCAAAGCCTGATTGTCCACTCTTTCTGTTCTTATTTTCATCCCTTTGTCTCTGTTCTTTTGTTTAAGTGGGCAAATAAACCCAGAAAGCAACGTTTAAAGTTTAACAATCAAACAAACAAAAATCCAGCTACTACAGCTTAAAGTTCAATTAATGCTTGAGGAGAAAGCTGCTGAGTGTAAAAACATATCAGTAACATTTTGGAGGGGAATTTGCCAATATCCAAAAATATTTAAAACTCACACACCCGTTGATGTAGCAATTCCACTTTGGGAGACTCACTCTACAGATAAAATAGCCCAAATGTTCAAGTGTGTGTACACAGACACATCTTGTAGCAACTTATAAAGGATGTTGAAGCTGGGCTCGGTGGCTCAGGCTGTAATCCCACACCTTGGGAGGCTGAAGTGAGTGGATTGCCTGAACCCGCGGGTTCGAGACCCACCTGGGCAATTGGCAAGACCTCATCTCTACAATAAATCAAAAAATTAGCCGGATGTCGTAGCATGCACCTGTGGTTCCAGCTACTTGGACGGCTGAAGCGGAAGGATCACCAGAGCCCAGCAGGTCGAGGCTGTGGTGGTCGGGAGCGTGCCACTGCACTCTAGTCTGGGCGACAGATTGAGACTCCTACTCAAAAACATTAAAAAAATAAAAATAAAGGATGTTGATAGCAGCACTGTGTGAGCAAAAAGCTAATAACACATAAATACCCATCACTAGGACCCATTTAAATAAGTTAAGGCAAATTCATATACTAAATTACCACATAAACATTAAAAAGAATGCAGTAGATCTATGTGTACTGACTTAGAAAAACGTCTAAGATATATTGGTACATTAAAAAAATAAGTTATAGAAGAATATACTATGTTCCACTTGTGTTTTTAAATAATAGGGGTGTATATGTATACATACATGAAAATTTTCAACTGTTAAAGAGTTATGACCTGTAGGGAATTTGACTGGAAAGTTAGGAGGGGATTTTTTTTTTGTCTCACTCTGTCACCCAAGCTGGAGTGCAGTGGCACACTCACAGTAACCACAGCCTTGACCTGCTGAGGTCAGTTGATCCTTCTGACTCAGCCTTCCAAGTAGCTGGAACCACAGCCATGCAACACCATGTCCAGATAATTTTTCTTCATTTGTTGTAGAGACGAGGTCTCAACCAAGTTTCTCAGGCTGGTCTCGAACCCTTGGGATCAGGCAATTCTCTTGCCTCAGCCTCCAAAAGTGCAAGGATAACAGGCTTGAAGTAGGGGACTTTCTTTACTTTATACTAATTTTTATTCATAAGAAACTTTCACCATAGACATAATTTCCATTTATACTTTTTAAATTTTTTTTATTGTAAAGATGTGGGATACAATTCAGGATTAGGAATATAAGTGAACATTGTACAGGTAAAGTTTGGGCCTCCCTTTGGTACCCAGTTTGTCTGGTTTGAGATCAGGTACCCTAATTGATGTTGTGTTCTCCACCCCAGCCTACTTCAGGCAGTATCCTGCTACTGCCAATCCTTTTCTTATAGTATTATGGCAAATGTTCAGGTTCCACTTATGAGTATGAACATGTGGTACTCTGTTCTTTGTTTCTGTGATAGATTGCTGAGTATTATTGACTCTAAATACAGCCAAGTTGCTGCAAAGTCCACATGTTTGTCCTTCATATGGTTGCGTAATACCCCATTGTGTACATGTACTACATTTAAAAAATCCAGTACAGTTTTGATGGGCATGATGGTTGGTTCCATGGTTTTGTTATTGTGAATAGTGCTGCCAAAAACCTGTGTGTGCAGGTATCTTTTTTGTAGAATGATTTAAGTTACTCCAGGTATATTCTCAGTAGGAGGACTGCTGGGTCATATGGAGGGTAAATCTCTAGTTCTTTTAGAAATCACCAAGGCTCTGCTTCACAGCTGTAGCAGGAGAGATTGCCAGCTCCAGGCTCTGCTTTCCCATGGCTGTGCCTGGCCAGACACTGGCAGCAAAGGCTGTGGAGTGATCCCAGAGCCAGAGCCACACTGGAGAAGACAAAAGAGGTACCCTGCCACCATCTTGAAAATGGGGCAGGAAAGTGCTCTGGCTTGCTCACCACAAAGCAGCAGACCCAATATCTCTGACTGGCAGATCAACTATTCAGGGATTGATTGTGACCCAGAGGGAATATCCTGAAAGCACAAATTCTGGAGGGACAGGGCGAGAGTTGAGTCTCAGGCACCCTATCCCCTATGCTGATTCAGCCATGGGACAAAGGGTGTGGCCAGAAAATGATGAGGAAGACCTCCAAGAAGATCAGTGATCCTCATCCTCTGCCTTATTTGACTCTCAAAACCCAAGAGACAGCAAAGTTTCCCACTCACAGTCCTGTTTCAAAATAGAACAAATCCAGGGTCCGGATCAGGGAAGAATAGAGGGCTGAGGAAACATTGGAAGTGAAAGCCTCTCCCAAAGTCACTGAATAATAGAATTAAAGAGAAAAGAAAGAGATCTGTCACAAATGAGGAAAAACCAACGGAAGAACACAGGTAATTACAAGTGTAACAAGGAGAAAATGCCTGAAAAAATCAGACCTGAGTGCCCAAACAATGAAAGTCACCAATGATTGGCCCCAACATTACAACAGGGATTAGGGAATGAGTGGAAAGAGTGAATAAGACTTAAGAAAGTCAAGATGCAACAGCGAAAGAACATGTAACAGAGGTTTTGGCCATAGAAAAATTTCATCCAGAAATTGAACAAGATGACAAGCATGAAAAATAGAATTAATGTAGTAGAAGAAAGACTCTCAGAACTTGAAGACCAGAATGTGGATTTAACCCAATCTAAAAAACAGGAAGAAAACTCAGAAAGAAAGAACAAAGCCTACAAGAGATGTGCAATTATATCAAGAGGCCAAAACTAGGCCTGATTGGTAACCCAGAAGAAGAAAATGAAATGGAGAACAACTTGGAACAAGTACTCCAGGAGGTAATCCAAGAAAACTTTCCCCATTTCACCAGAGATGTGATCAGTCAAGCACAAGAGATACAGAGAACCCCCACAAGACATCAAATGAGAAGACCAATCCTTAGACACGTAGCAATTTGCCTACATAAAGTAAGCATAAAAGAAAAAATCCTAAAGGCAGCAAGAGAGAAAGGTCAGACTACCTACTGGGGAAAACCAATCAGAATAGCAGCAGACCTATTGGCAGAAATACTACAAGCAAAAAGGGACTGGAGTACTATATTCAAAGTCCTCAAAGACAAACAATTTCAACCAATAATTTCCTATCCAGCCAAGCTCAGCTTCATCAGTGAAGGAGAATTAAAATCCTTCCCAGACATCCAATCCCTAAGAGATTAAAAAAGAAAAAAAAGAAAGAATGACCACACACTTCCCAAGAGACCAGCAGAGAACAGAATCAACAGAGAAGACAGTGCAACAAAAAACTTGAAAACACACATATCCACTAACCCCAAAGCCAAAAGAATACAAGCAAACAAAGAAAAAACTTTATAGGACTCTCATGACAGCAATAAACAATCACATTTCAATAATCAGCCTGAATGTGAATGGACTAAATGCACCACTGAAAAGACACAGAATGGCAAACTGGATAAGAACCCATGACCCAATTATTTGCTGCATCGAGGAGACTTATCTCACTACAAGGGATGCACACAGACTCAAAGTTAAAAGATGGAAAATGAGTTTCCAAGCAAATGGATCACAAAAGAAGGCAGGAGTTGAAACCTTAAAATCAGACAAAACAACCTTTAAGCTATCAAAAATTTAAAAAGATGCAAAAGGACACTACATAATGATAAAAGGTTCAATTCATCAAAAAGAAATATCTAGCCTAAACATATATGCACCCAACACAGGAGCACCAGCATTTATAAAGCCACTATTAAGTAAAAAATAATTGCCAGGCTCAGTGGCTCAGCCTGTAATCCCATGCCTTGAGAGGCTGAGGTGAATGGATTGCCTGAGCCCGCGGGTTCGAGATCTGCCTGGGCAACTTGGCGAGACCTCATCTCTACAATAAATCAAAAATTAGCCGGGCGTGGTAGTGCACATCTATAGTTCCAGCTACTTGGAAGGCTGAAGGGAAAGGATCACCGGAGCACAGCAGGTCAAGGCTGCGGTGGCCAGAAGTGGCCACTGCACTCCAATCTGGGCGACAGAGTGAGACTCCAACTCAAAAAAAAAAAAAGATATTGACTCTAACACTATTAGCAGGGGACTTGACTACCCAACTAACAGCCCAAGATAGATCATTGAGGCAAAAAATCAACAAGGAGATCCAGAATCTACAATTGACACTCAACCAAACGAACTTAATAGATACCTACAGATTATTCCACACAACAACCACAGAATATACATTCTGCTCATCACCACATGGAATGTACTCCAAGATCGATCAGAACTTTGGCCATAAATCAAGCATAAACAAATTCCATAAGGTTGAAATCTTGCCATGCACACTCTCAGACCACAGTGGAATAAAAATAAATATCAACACCAACAACATTTCCCCAAAGCCCACAGAGACATGGACACTAAACAGCATGATGCTGAACAAACCACTAGGTCAACAGTGAAATCAAAGCAGAATTTAAAAGATTCCTGGAAATAAATGAAAATGAAGAAACATCTTACCAAAACCCCTGGGATGCCGTGAAAACAGTTCTAAGAGGGGAATTTATATCTCTATGAGCACACATCAAGAAAATGGAAAGTTCACAAGTAGAAAGCCTAACAAATCACCTAAGGGAGCAGGAAGACCCAAAACCCCAACTTTAACAGAAGAATCCAAATAACCAAAATAAGAACCCAAATAAGGGACATAGAAGACAAAAATATCATAGAAAGTAACAACAAAATGAAAAACTGGTTCTTTGAAAAAATTAACAAGAGTGATGGACTCCTAGTAAGAATGACCAAAAAAAAAAAGAGAGAGAGAGAAACCCAAATAAATACAATCAGAAATACAAAAGATCAAATCACAACTGACCCTGAAGAAATACAAAAGATTATCAGAGATTACTATGGACACCTGTATGGAAACAAACTTGATAACCTAAATGAAATGGAGGACTTTCTGACATCACACAACCTCCCCAGGTTGAAAGAAGAAGACATTGAGACACTAAATAGACGAATAACAACCCAGGAAATTGATTCTCTCACAAGAAAACTACCTACCAAAAAAAAGCCCTGGACCAGATGACTTTTCAGCAGAATTCTACAGAACGTACAAGGAGGAGCTGATACCAATCCTTTTGAAAGTATTCCAGGTAATTGAGAAAGATGGAATTCTCCCCAAATCATTTTACGATGCTAACATCACACGGAGATCCAAACTAGGTAAAGATCCAACAAAAAAGAGAACTACAGGCCAATATCCCTTATGAGCATTAATGCAAAAATCCTCAATAAGATTCGAACAAATTGGATCCAAAATCACATCTCAAAAATCATCAACCATGACCAAGTAGGCTTCATCGCTAGGGTGCAAGGCTGGTTCAACATTCGCAAAACTATAAATGCAATTAAATACATCAACAGATGTAAAAACAAGAGCCAAATGATTATATACTTAGATACAGAAAAAGCCTTTGATAAAATCCAGCATCTCTTCTTCATAAAAATCCTCAAACACCTAGGTGTACAAGAAACATACCTCAAAATAGTAAGTGCCACCTACGATAAACCCACAGTTAACATATTGCTAAATGGACAGAAACTGGAAACATAAAACATGGCTGCATACTCTCACCTCTCTTGTTCAACATTGTGTTGGAAGACCTAGCATGGGCAATTAAATAAGAGAAGGAAATCTGGGGTATCCAAATAGAAAAAGAGAAAGTCAAGTTATTCCTTTTTGCTGATGATATGATCCTATACCTTGAAAATCCAAGAGAATTTATCAAAAACCTGCTTGCACTGATAAAGGACTTGGGCAATGTCTTGGAGTACAAAATAAATATGCAAAAGATAGTTGCATTCTTATACACCAACAACAAGCAGGCAGAGACCCAAATAAAAAGCTTAATCCCATTCACAATAACCACACAAAAAATGAAATATCTCGGCATCTTCCTAACGGGAGAAGTGAAAGACATTTACAATGAGAATTACAAAACACTGTTCAAAGAAACCCAAGAAGACACAGACAAATGGAAAAAGATTCCATGCTCATGGATAGGAAAAATCAACATTTTAAAGATGTTTGTCCTACCAAAGGCAATCTACAGATTCAACACAATACCCATTAAATTACCAACATCATTCTTCTCAGACCTGGAAATGACAGTACAGAAATTTATATGGAAACACAAATGACCACAAATAGCCAAAACAATCCTTAGCAAAAGAAACAAAGCAGGAAGTATCATACTTCAGGTTTCAAACTTTACTGTAAGCCTACAGTAATCAAAACAGTCTGATATTGGTACAAGAACAGGCATACAGTCCAATGGAACAGGATAGAGATTCTGGAAGCAAAGCCTCAATTTCTCAACCAACTCATCTTTGACAAAGCCTCCAACAACAACACTGAGAAGAGGAAAACCTATTCGGTAAATGGTGCTGGGAAAACTTGCTGATCACATGCAGAAGTTTGAAACAGTACCCCTACCTATCACCATACACAAAAAATTAATTCTAAATGGATCAAAGGCCTAAATGTAAAATTCAAAGTATAAGAATCTTAGAAAATGCAGGAGACACTCTTATGAAAATTGGAACTGGCAGCTAATTCCTATTCAGAACCCTAAATGTACATACCTTAAGAAATAAGATAAACAAGTGGGACCTCATCAAACTAATGAGCTACTGCAAAGCCAAAGAAACCATCAAGAGAGCAGGGAGGCAGCCCATAGAATGGAAAAAAAAAATTTGCCAACTGTATATCTGACAAAGGCCTAACATCTAGGATCTACAAGGAACTCAAATGCGCCGAAAGGAAAAAAACAGACAGCCCCATTGAAAAGTGGACAAAGACATGAATAGACACTTCTCAAAAGAAGATATATGGGCGGCCAACAGGCACAGTGCTTTGCAAAATCATAAGAGAAATGCAAATCAAAACCACACTGAGATACCACCTAACTCCAGTAAGAATGGCCATCATTAATAAAACAAACAACAACAGATACTGGCAGAGAAAAAGGAGCGCTTCTACACGGCTGGTGGGAATGCAAACTAGTGCAACCTCTTTGGAAGACAGTGTGGTGGTATCTGAAAGAACTAGAAATTGACCTTCCATATGACCCAGCAATTCCTCTATTGGGAACATACCCGGAGGAACTCAAATCATTCTACGAAAAAGATACCTGCACACGCATGTTCATTGCAGCACTGTTCACAATAGCAAAAACATGGAGCCAACCATGCTGCCCATTGAAAATGGACTGGATAAAAAAAGTGGTACATACACACAATATTATGCAGCCATAAAGAAAGACAAACATATGGACTTTGCAGCAACTTGGATGCATTTAGAGTCTAGCATACTCAGTGACCTATCACAGAAACAAAGAACAGAGTACCATACGTTCTCACTCATAAGTGGACCTTGAACAACTATCGTAATACTGTAAGGACGGGATTGACAGTAGTGGGAAACTGCCAGGGGGGAGTGCGCATACCTCACCAAAAAGGTTACCTGCATAATGAACATTGTATACCTAACCCTGAATTGCATTCCACAACCTTAAAATAAAAGATTAAAAATAAAAGGAGGTCACCACACTGTTTTCCGGAGATTGAACTAATTTGTATTCCCACCAGCAGTGTATAAGGGTTCCCTTTTCTCCGCATCCTTGGCAGCAACTGTTGTTGTGTGTTTTATTAATGATGGCTATTCTTATGGGGTTAGGTGGTATCATATATAATTTTTAAATAAATTTAAATACAAAATATATAATTAATTCAGCAAAGTCATAGAAAGCATATTCTATGGTCCACGCCATTTCTATCAGTCAAGGGGCTTAGTTACTGCCAGTAGAATCCACTCCTGTCAGTTTGAACATCAAGGGAGTTTTATTATAATAAAACTCACGAAACTGTTGGGAGAACTGGAGTGTTGAGTTCTAGACCAGACACCCACCATCACAAACCCTCACTGCCTCTACCACTACCCAGGGACAGCATCTTAGAACTCCCATAGAACTCCCAGCCAGGCTCGGTGGTGGCTCAGCCTGTAATCCCACACTTTGGGAGGCTGAGGTGAGTGGATCGCCTGAGCCCGCGGGTTCGAGACCCGCCTAGGCAACTTGGCGAGACCTCATCTCTACAATAAATCAAAAAATGAGCTGGACGTGGAAGCGCATGCCTGTAGTTCCAGCTACTTGGATTGCCGGAGCCCAGCAGGTCGAGGCTACGGTGGCCGGGAGTGTGCCACTGCACTCCAGTCTGGGCGGCAGAGTGAGACTCCAACTCAAAAAAAAAAAGAACTCCCAAACCTAGTCATGCTCAGGGAAATCTGACCTATGAGATCTAAGTCATGTGTCTGTCCTCTAATAGCAACAGAGGCTAGGAAATATATGAATTTTTAAAAAATTCTTTCTTAAAAAATTCTTTCTTAAGAAAGTAAAATTCACAATGTGGAAATACCAAAATGTGGAGAGGTGTTTAAAACATGGGGGCAGTTGTAAGTGACAGATATTCATCATACAAAACTATAGGTTACTTCACAGGGATACTACTCAGTTAAGCATATTTTATCAGGCAAAAACATATTCTAAAATTGTGCTTGTGGTTGATAGCAATGGTCTGGACTATCCCTCAGTTAATCATTTACCAATTAAGTGTGGGTGGGCAGCTTTTCTTGCAGAAATAACTTCATTTTCAAAGGTCACTAAAATCCAAGTAAATTCTGAATTAGATGACTTTCTATGAGTACTAGTATAGTAATGATAGCTACCATTTATATAATCCTCGTTATATGATTAGCACCACACAAGGCTCTTTATACATTTTAAAAAGTATGATGGCTAGTTTTATGTGTCAGCCTGACTGTGCTAAGAAATGCCCAGATAGCTGGTAAAGTATCATTTACAGGTGTCTTTGAGGGTGTTTTTGGAAGAGATTAGCATTTGAATCAGTAGACTAAGTAAAGAAGACCATTCTCACCAGTGTGGGTGGACATCATTCAAGCTTTTGAGGACTCAAATAGAACAAAAAAAGGCAGGAAAAGGGCATACTCTGTCTCTTTTTTATCTGGGGTATTTATCTGCTCCTAGATGTTGAGGCTCCTGGTTCTTCAGTCTCTAAACTCAGATTAGAATCTATACCACCAGCTCTCTGTGTTCTTAGGTCCTTTGAACTAGGACTGAATTACACTACCACCTTTCCTTATTCACTAGCTTGCAGACAGTTTATTGTGGAATTTCTCAACCTCCATAATCATATGAGCCCATTTCCACAGTAAATCTCTTCTATCTGTCTATCTATCCATCCATCTATCCTCTATTGGTTCTGTCTCTCTGGAGAACCCTGAGACAACAAGGGAAGAAAAATTCCTTTAAAGAATATAACTGCAGCCACCACCCAACACCCTACCATATCAGTGAGGTTTCACCAAGAGAAACCAAACTAGTAGGAGATATCTATATATTAAGTGACTTATTGCAAAGTATTGGCTTATGCAAATATGTGGCTGGGTAGGTAGATCTGAAATCTACAGGGCAGGCCATCAGGAGAGCAGCCTGGGTATGGGCTGAAGGATCTGTTCACAGGTGGAATTTCTTCTTTAGTGAAGCTTCAGCTCTTCTCTTACGGGCTTTCAAATGATTGAGTCAGGTCCATGCAAACTATCTGTAAGATAATCTCTCTTACAAAGTCAACTGATTATGGACTTTAATCAGATCTACAAAATACCTTCAACACCTGTTTTAGTGTTTGAATAATTGGAAATTATAGTCAAGTTAAGCTGACACATAAAAGTGACCATCACACCTACCAACCAACAACCAGTCAACAAAAGATAAGGGACATTTTATTATAGAAGGACTGTTAATGTGTTTCTTTAGTCATGCAAATAGGTCATTTGGTTTTAAGCTGGAGTGGGAGTCACTGAGAAAAGAAAGCTTTGCATTCATTTAATTCATTCAATTCATTCATTCACGTACAGTATTCCCCCCTTATCTGAGGGGGATACATTCCAAGACCCCCAGTGGCTGCCTGAAACCAACTGCTGTCGATTGTAATGTATTTCAGATCATGTCTTGCATCCATAAATTTAATGACTTTTTCATCTTAATTAAGCACTTATCTTGCACTATGGCCATAGCTTTTTCAGCTTGAGGTGTGACAGGAAAACTAGCAAAATGTCTTTTTCCTTTGTCACAATTTCACAGATAGAAGGTTTATTCTTTCCATAGATCTTGGTAACCTCAGCATACGATTTTCTTCTTTCTTTATTAAGTCAAGAACTTCCACTTTTTCAGTTTTAAAAAAAAGACTTTATGGTTTCTCTGTTCATATCTGAATTGCCTGCATCACTACTCTTGCACTTTGATGCTATTACTCAGCAAACTAAAAGTTACTTGAACACAAGTACTGCAATACACCAACAGTTCATATGATACCAAGATGGCTACTAAGTAACTAATGGACAGGTAGTGTAGACAGCATAGAGACACTGGACAAAAGGGGTAGGATGGAATGGGACAGCACAACATTTCATCATACTACTCAGAACAGTGCACAACTTAAAACTCATAAATTGTTCATTTCTGGAACTTTCCATTTTATGTCTTTGGACCTCAATTGACCTTAGGTAATTGAAAGGATGGAATGTGAAATCATGGATAAGTGGAGAAGTAGTAGTTACTGAGTGCCTTACTACGTATCATTGTTCTTGGTGCTTGGGATAGAGCAGGAAATAAAACAGACCTGAAAGGATAGACTGAGAGCGGGAAATGCATTTTTTTTTAACTCTTCTTCCTAAATGTTAATACAATAATGAGAAAGTAGAAGTTATGCTTTTGGAGGAATGCACACTTTAGGCAAAATTAACTCTACTGACTTTTCAGTAACAGACATCTTGGTGCTGGTATCAGAGGTATCTCATAGCGACAATCAAGCTTGTCTAGAGTAAAGGGAATTTACAAGGCCTGTGACATTATGCATTGGGCAAGGATTGTAAAAGTCATGAAACTTGTAATTACAAAAGTTATGATCACTCAGAGGGAGAGCAGGGGGTTTGATCTTCCAGTAAATTGGACACAATCTATAGGGAAGCCAAGGATACTCCAAAACTCCCGACTGGGAATGCATAGGAGATAAGGGGAGGTGCACCGTCCATTAGCTCAAAGGAATGTTGTTCGGGAAGGTGCAGGAGAATTAGAATCCTTGTCATACCCTTCTCTAGGGGTTATGATAATGTGAGTGGACATTAGTGGGTCTCTGTGTTGCAGATTCTCCAAGACATCCACAGGTGGTTAATAAGGAAGTCACGGCAGTCACGTCTACCTGATTGCAACATCTCCAAGGAAAAGGATTTAAGCCAGAGCTTTGGGGGGCTACAGGACCACACTCACCTAGAGTGTAGGCCCACTCTCTGTCTGTGAGTGGGTCTTTCTTAAATAAATCTTTTCTTCTCTCACCTTTGTGTGTCGCAATTCTTTGCATTTACTCGGATCTCTGGGTTGCCAGCATGGCACCTCCGGCATGCCAGCTCCAGTGATGCTGCGCCTCCCTGTTCCTCTCCCTCTCCATCCATCCCCCCTCACCCTATCCAGACCCTAACATGACCAAGGTTCCTGCCCTTGTGGAATTTATATATTTTGTATAACAGAGTGGTAGAACTTTGAGTTTTCTTTTGGCAGTTGGAGAAGTTTAGAGGCCCAGGATACAAGAAAAGAGCTAGGGAAGGCAGATTTGGGGGGAGGATGGATTCCAACATAGTAGCAGTTTGGGATCAAGAAAATAATGCCCAGTGAGAAATTCCTTTGTGATATTAACTTAACAGATGGCTATTAAGAACAGTGGTGGAAAAGAAGACATTAAGATATCCCTCTTTGCAGATGATATAATTTTATACCTTGAAAACCCAAGAGAGTTTGTCAAAAGCCTACTCACACTGCTAAATAACTTTGGTAAAGTTTTAGGATACAAAATCAATGTGCAAAAGACAGTTGCATTTCTAAACATCAGCAACAAGCAGGCAGAGAACCAAATAAAAAGTACAATCCCATTCACAATAGTCACAAAAAAATGAAATACCTTGGCATCCACCTAACCAGAGAAGTTAAAGACCTTTACAATGAGAAAAAAAATACACTACAATACACTACAATGCAAAACGTTGCTCAAAGAAATAAAAGATAACACAAACAAACAGAAAAACACTCCTTGCTCATGGATTGGAAGAATCAATATGATCAAGATGTCCATTCTATTCAAGACAATCTACAGATTCAACCCAATCCCTAGCAAATTACCAACATCATTTTTGTCAGACCTGGAATGACTATACAGAAATTCATATGGAAACAGAGAAGAGCATGAATAGCCAAAAGAATCCTCAGCAAAAGAAACAAAGCAGGGATATCACACTTCCAGACTATAAACTTTATTACAAGGCTACAGTAACTAAAATAGACTATCATTGGTACAAGAATAGACACATAGACCAATGGAACAGGACAGAGATTCCAAAAGCAAAAATACAGTCTCTCAACCAACTCATCTTTGACAAAGTCACAAATAACCACTAGGGAAAGGAGGCCATATTTAGCAAATGGTTCTGGGAAAACCGGCTGACAACATGCAGAAGAATAAAAGTGGACCCCCTCCCTAGCATCATATATAAAAATCAACTCAAAATGGATCAAAGATCTAAATGTAAAACCTCAAACTATATGAATCCTAGAAGAAAATGTAGGAAACGCTCTTATGCATATCGAAGTAGGCAACCAATTCTTGACCGAGTCCTCAAAAGCAAATGCCATAAAAGCTAAGATACACAAGTAGGACCTCATCAAATAGAAAAGCTTTTGCACAGAAAAAAAAAACCCATCAAGAGTGTGGGGAATCCGGGCTTGGTGGCTCAGCCTGTAATCCCGCGCCTTGGGAGGCTGAGGTGAGTGAATTGGCTGAGCCCGCAGGTTCGACACCTGCCTGGGCAAGCAAGACCTCATCTCTACAATAAATCAAAAACTAAGCCGGGTGTGGTAGCACGCGCCTGTAGTTCCAGCTACTTGGAAGGCTGAGGCGGAAGGATCGCCGGAGCCCAGCAGGTCGAGGCTGCGGTGGCCAGGAGTGGCCACTGCCCTCCAGTCTGGGCGACTGAGTGAGACTCCAACTCAAAAAAAAAACAAAAGAGTGTAGGGAAACAACACACAAAATGAGAAAAAAAATTACTACTTATGTATCTGGCAAAGGCCTAACATCTAACATCTTCAAGGAACTCAAATGAGCTGAAAGGAAAAAAACAAACAATCCTATTAAAAAATGTGCAAAGGATGTGAATAGACACTTTTCAAAAGAAAATATAAAAGCAATCAACAGATAATTGAAAAAAATTATCAGTCTCACTAATCATCAGAGAAATGCAAATCAAAACTATAATGAGATACCACCTAACTCCAGTAAAGATGGTCATCATTAATAAATAAAAAAACAGATGCTGGCATGGGTGCAGAAAAAAGAGAATGCTTCTACACTGTTGGTGGGAGTGCAAGCTAGTTCAGCCTCTATGGAAAGCAGTGTGGTATTTCCTAAAAGAACTAAAAATTGACCTTCCATATGACCCAGTAATCTCTCTCCTGGGAATATAACCAAAGGAGCATAAATCATTCTACCAAAAAGACCTGCACACACATATTTATTGTCACACTATTCACAAGAGCAAAAACATGGAACCAACCCCGCTGCCCACTGAAAGTGGACTGGATAAAGAAAATGTGGTACATAAACACAATGGAATATTACACAGTCATAAAGAAGAACAAAACCATGGACTCTAGCAAATTGGATGGAGTTGAAGACCATCATACTTAATGATCTATCGCAGAGAAAAGAACTGAATGTCACATGTTCTCACTCATAAGTGGGACCTGAACATTAATCACATTAGCACAACGGAGGAATTGGCAGTTGCTGAACACTGCCAGGGGAGGGAAGGGAGCACATAACAACACAAAGGGTACCTGATCCCATACCAGGAGAAGTAAGGACCAGCTGGAGGCCCAAACCTTACCTACAAGCACCCTACCTGTGTAGTTCATACTTACTTGTAGCCTGCATCTCTGTCATAGAATACACTTTTTAAAAAATAGATGCCAAAACCTTCTCTAAAAAAAAAACAAAACAAACAAAACCAGAACAAGGGTGTTCAGTAGTCCAATTTCCTGCTTTGTTGTATTAACCTCCATTATCCCCTAAGTGTCAAAGCTAGTTACACAACCAGCCTTGGGTTAATGAAGAGTGATAGCACCTATGCATGGGGCAAACTGGTGCGGAGTAAGGAGAGCAGCCACAGGAAGCAAGAGGATTGACCCAGCTTGGGCAAAGGGATGTCAAGTATTCAGCAAGTTCGGTTAGGGTTCTTCACAGACAGAACCAGTAGGAGAGGACACACACACACACACACACACACACACATTTACATACATACAGTCACATGTTGTTTAATGTCAGGAATACAGGAACACATTCTAAGAAATGTACCCTTAGGCAGTTCCACCATGGTGGGAACATCATAGAGTGTACCTACACACACCTAGATATGGCACTGTCTACTACACACCTAGGCCAGATGATACAGCTTATTGCTCCTAGACCACAAACCTGGGCATCTTACTATAGTACTGAATATTGTAGGTAATTGTAACACAATGCTTAATATTTCCATAACTAAACATAAAAAGGTACAGTGAAAATATGGTGAGGTAATCTCAGGGAATCACCATTGTATTTGCAATCCACCATTGACCAAAATGTCATTGCGTGACACGCGTATACAGATTTGTACACATATATGCTACATATGTGTTAGTATCTTCATTTCAAGGAATTGGTTTATGTGACCATGGAGGCCAGAAAGTCCAAACTTTACAGAGCAGACCAACAGACTGGAAACTCTCCAGCAGGTCCTGATGCCATGGTCCGAAGGCAGACTTGCTTCTCTCTCTGTTTCATCCTTAAGGCATTAAGATCTTCCAACTGGTTGGGTCAGGCCTATGCACTAATCTAGGCAATTTCCTTAAAGTCGATGGATTGTGGACGTTCACCACTTCTACAAAATACCTTCACAGCAACATCTAGGTTTATATTTAGTTAACTAACTGCGTGCTATCATCTGCTCAAGTTGACACATGAAGTTCACCTTCAGAGGTAGAATATTGGAGTGATGACCAGAAGAATCTAAGACCCCAGGAGTCTTCTGAAAATTGAAAATAGAAGATGGCTTTTGAGAGATAAAGCTTGAGAATGTTTGTCTGTTAGAGTGTTGAGGAAAAAGGACCAACCCTTGGAAATAGGCAACAGATGACCCCTAACAGGTCCACCCAAGGATTAGCTCATTTTCTGGAGGTATGCACATTTGCTTGACTCACTATTTACTATTAATTAGGAGATTTCATAACTCTGTAAGGGGAAAAGGAGCTTGTTAAAAATGATTCTTATCTGACTTCAAAGCAAATATTTTCTGCTTTATAGCAGTGAACATTATTTCCACCCATAGAAAATATAATCCCCAAAAGTTAGTTTTATTGCCATGTGGACCATTAACCATTTTCATCACTTCATTTAGCAATCATATTCTAGTGTTGTTTCCTTTTGTGACTATAACTACTATTTCTGTCCCTATTTAGACTCCTTTGAACCAGTTTTACAATTCTGATGCTTCTCTCATAAATGAGTTAAAAAGGTCTTTAACATGTTCATTCCATGTATGAGAGGACTGCTTCTGACGTTTGAAAATTATGTTTTGACAAAAAGAAAGGATGAAGGACCTCAAAAGGTTGAATAACTTGGGGGTATTTGGGTAGTACTTACCCTATTTAACTTTTACAAAAACACAGCAGTTTTAATATTATTACTACTAATTTAATAGATAAGAAATGGAGACGCGCCAAGGTTAAAAATTTTTTCCCAGAACAATGCAAATAATATGTGGCAGAGCTAGGATCTGTTGAGGCCCAGGACACAGTACCCCAAAATATGACATTAAGAAGTCAGAATATGCCATCTTGGAAAATACCTCTTTGACATAGTTTGTGTACATTATTTTGAGATACTGCAGACACAATAGTAGATCTGAAAGACTGCTCTTCTGTAAATGAAATTTGCATTTATAAAGAAAATGCATTGGGAATAATATCTGGACCAGGAAGAGGGCTGCCCCCAGACGACTTTTATTGCCTGAGAGACTCCCTATCTGCCTAACAAGACATCCTTTAATTTCACCATCCATGTTCTGCTTTCACTCTACCGTAACTTGTTGTCACTACCCACCAGAAACCCCAAGCCCCTGTTCTTATCTGTAGCTCAAGATGCAATATAAGCTTCAACTATCTGGCCCTTCCTTGAGTCTCATATTTTTGTGGGAATTCCGTGCATATGAATGTAGTTAAATTGAGTTTTTCTCCTGTTAACTTGTTTTATGTCAATTTAATTTGTAGGCCAAAGGACATAGAAGGGTAAAGGGAAGACATTTCCCCCTACAGATCTAAGTCCTGGCCTGGACTTTCTCTTCACTGTGTTCTGTTATCCCACAGCTGAAATGTAGGTGGAAGACACTCTAGACGTATAAATCTTAACACTATTAATGAATCCCCTCTATAGGACCTCTATAAATAGATATTCTCTTCCATTTGACCTTATTCATGCAGTAGGGACCAAAGAAAAACTTCCCCTTCACCCTCTTTGCTGAAAAATCAACAGAAAAAAAAGCAGATTAATTGAAGAAAAGGGACCAGATCTGGTGGTTCATACTTGTAATTCCAGTGTTTTGGGAGTTTGAGGTGGGAAGATTGCTTGAGGCCAAGAAAGTGAGATCAGCTTGGGCAACATAGCAAGATCCCATCTCAACATAAAAAAAAAAACTTAGAAAATAAGCAGGGCATAGTGGTGTGTGCCTATAGGCCCATCTACTCTGGAGACTGAGATGGGAGGATTGCTTGAGTCCAGGAGTTGGAGACTAGTGAGCTATGATCACGCCATTGCACTCAAGCCTGGTTGACAGAGCGAGACCCTGTCTCTAACAATTAATTAATTCATTAACCAGAGAAAAGTCATACAAATTTATGAAAGTGCACATGAGGGAGAATCATGGTTTTGCCCAATGTCTCAGTGAGGCTCAGATACTTATACAGCCTTATTTCAGAAGGGAGAGGAGGAAGATGGGACATTTAGGTAATTCTGAAAAGCGAAAACAAATGATTACTAAGGAGAAGGAACTGACTGAGGATCAGAGATTAATTTGTAAATGGTTCTTTTTGGAAACTGAATGAGCTGGAAGTTATCTCATGAATGGGTCTGTTCAAGTGTGTTTACATTCTTGGTCTTCTTTTCTGCAATAGATAATGAAATAACAGGAAGGAGAAGGAAAAACAATTATTCTCCTTGGTGGGTCCCTCTGGTAGCCAAGGCCCTTCAATTTAAAATACTCATTGTTAGGTTAAAAAAAAAAAATCCCAGTAGGTCAGCCCTGATGGGGGTGTGTGTGCAATCCAGTGCCATGTGAAAGATGCAAAGAATTGCACAGAAGCTAGAGTGGAAAATATAGTTTACTTATAAAGTAAATTAGAGAGAACAAGAGAAAATTCACCTTCTCAAGCTAGGGGAGGAGTCCAAAGCTTAGGAAAACATGGCCTGGTCATAACTCAAAGAACACATGGCCAGACCCTAACTTAGCAAGGCAATGACAAATGGCTGCTCAAAGCCGAATCCTTTTAAACTTTCCCTACGATAGGGGCAGAACATTAAGCTGATTGGGTGGTGATCTGCTCCATGTCATCATGAAGGGGATAGGCAAGTACAGGTACTGATGTCAGGTGATGGACAGCAGGCAGATAGGTGAGTTATTCACATGACTGCTGCCATGGTGATAGGGTCTGGGCCATGAAGGTCACAAAGGGCTGATTAGGTTAACTTGGGTCTTATTGGTGGAGGCAAATACTTGATGTAGAAAAGCTGAGGAAGGGGCTGTAAAACAATTATCAATAGCTACCTCTGAGAAATGGGTTCTGTCCTTGGCTAGTGATTAGAGGGTAAATTAAAACAAACTGCTAGAAAAACATGACAAAGTTAAGCAATGTTAAAATGGCCGCCCAGTGGGTATATTAACTCCATGTTATGTCCTTTCACTGATTATACCAGGAAGCCATACCTTGGGATGAAGTTTCCTGAGCTATTTCAATGTCCTTAGAGTTTATTTTCTTTTCTGGCTCATCCTTAGTATTTTTACCCATTCTTCAAAATGTCACATGCTTCAGATCATCCGTTTCCTCAACACCAGATCTTGGTCAATTTGTGAATATCACTCTTCAGGCATGACACCCTGAATTACATAGGATCATACTCTACACTGGGCTGAAAAATGAAAAGCAGAGAACTATCAATCGCCTGTCTTATTACAGGAAATACTCTTTCATTATTCAAACTAAGATCGAATTAGCTATCTTGATAGGTTCAATAGCTGATGGTACATATTAATCTTGTGTGTAAACAAAACAAATTAATGTTCTTTAAGTTGGTATTATTTGTTTTACTACTTCTGGTTTTCTCCTGTCTTTTGGACAGAGGTGAAACAGAAATATGGGGCCCAGAGCTAAGGAATCCATGAGAGGAGGGAGGCAACTCAGTGCAGTTTCTGTATTTAATTTTTTTAAAAGGGAAGATATCCTTTGTGAAGTAGCTAAGCTAAGGCAGCCAGCTGCAAAGTTTCCTAAAAGACAAAAGATATGAAAAAAGACAGAGATTATGATTTCACTGGCATGGTCTAGGAAATATATTAATGCATGTAGTCATTTGAAAGTTTTAAAGTGAATTTCTGAACCATCAAAATATTGCAATCATACAAGAAAGAAAGCTGTATTTTTCAAAGCAAACAAACAAACCTGAATTTTGGAAACAGGTCATTTGTGTTTGGTTTCAAAAGGAGTTTAATTACATGGGAGCTACTTGTTTTAACTGCTGAATACTAATAATTGCTTGAGGACAATGATAACACATGTAAATGTGATAAAATTATCTTTTTATAACAAGAATCGGGCTAACCTTAGCTGTAATTACTGAGTCTGGGGCATCAAGCCAAGAAAATCAGGATTCTTCTGGTTGCAGAAATTATTCAAACTTGTTTGGCAGACAGAGGTTTCATAGGTCTGCAGGTCGGGCCCTGGGGTGCCCATCAAGCTTCCCTGCAAGTTGGCATTTATCTCTCCTACACTGTGGGTGGTACAACCATCCTACGGGTTCACACCTCTACTCCCAGAGATCTGAGGCTCTCATTGGTCTATCTTAGGTTTAATTTGTGTCTGACTCTGGACCATCAGCTGTGGCCAGGGAAGAGAGGTAGTATGGTTGGCTCAGGTGAGAGACTAACCTCTATGAATCCTTCACTGTGGCCAGCGGAGTGGGATCTAAAAGAAGACGCCCAATCCTATTCAAACCACAGGGTTATTCTGGAGAGAAAGAATATATTCAGGAGGAGGCAGGAAAGTACTCTTTGGGGCATTTTGAACAATAGCCATTCACCAGGCAGGGACAAGTGAGGGTTTAGAATTTTGTTTTAACTCCTTTAAAAAAACCCACCAAAGGACTTTTTCATTAGCGTAAAATTATTATTTCAAATAATCATTCTATGCATTCTGTGTGCAAAATTGAGTTACTATATTGCCTTTCACGGCCTGCAGGTATAGAAAAGAAACATTGTTTTTTATGAGCACCTCTCTTCCATTCACACCTACAAGAGTGATTGTTTCTTGGCAACCCTCCATTAAGCCTTTGATTAAGTTCAAGGTGATTGGCTTATAATATGCTTTAGTTATACTCTGGTGGGACTTACCTCTCTACCTTACTTCATGCCTTTGATCATTGCCCCATTCATTCACTCAGCAAGTATTTAATGAGTGCCTATTATGTACCAGCTATACAGATATAAAAGATATGTAGAGACAAATCAAGCATGGTTCCTGCTCTTAGAAGCTATATCAAAGAGGGGAGATCAATAAGTTAACAGTTAGTATAGGACCCAGCAGAAAATTCTTTTGCTGTGTAGGACCCAGCAGAAAATTTCTTCAAACTCTGAAGGCTCGCTGGAAATCAACTGACAAAAGGCAGATGAATAGGAGAAAAAGCATGCAACTCCAGGAACATGCCATGGGATTCTTACAAAATAAGAGCTCAAGGTAAGGGAAAATGGTTGACACTTTTATGCCATCTTGAAGTTACAGAAAGAACAGGGTCTTGGATCATGGCACAAGTTATGGGATGGGGCCGAGGAGAAGTTATGGCTGCAAAGGTAGTCTTGTTTGGTAGATAAAACCTCACCGTTAATAGCCCTCAGAGAGAAAATAGATGGCAAATACTTTTTTAAAAAATTGTAGTCTCACTCTGTTCCCAGACTGGAGTGTAGTGGCACACTCATGCCTACTGCAACCTTCTTCTGCTAGGCTCAGACCATCCTTCCTCCTCAGCCTTCCAAGCAGCTGGAACTACAGACACGTGCCACCACACCTGGCTATTTTTTTTTACTTTTGTAAAGATAAGGTCTTGGCAAGTTGCCCAGGATGACTCGAACCCCTTGGCTCAGGCAATCCTCTCGCCTCTGCCTCCCAAAGTTCTGGGATTAAAGGTGGGAGTCACCATGCCTGGCAGAATACTCTTACAAAGCTTTAAAGTTGTCAGACTCTCAGTTAATCTTTCCTAGTTCTGGACACAAGAGGGCCTGAGAGAAAACCTGGTTGCATCAACGCAGATTGTCTACAAGTGCAAATCTCCCCCACAAAAGACAGCTTGGCTGGGCTACTTTTGCTTGCAGATGCTCTGAATGGCCATCTCAAAATATGTCAAAGAAGACCGTATTGAAGGGAGTGGAATATTTTGCTTCTTTCAACTATAAGTGCTAGGATACGCCTCTTCTATTTTCTACTAGCTTGTAAGCTACAATGGACAGCCTCTCCCTTTGCATCTTATAATTCTTGCTCATCCTGCCTAGTCAGAAATTAAATAATTCAAACTTAAAAGTGTTGGAAATTGACATCATTCTGAGCCTTGAGAAGAATGTGGCTATGCAGCCTGAGTCAGCATCATGCAGTTGCAACTCCTGCAATTTTTTCCTGTAAATAATTAGAAAGGCCAAGTGGTGCCAGAAATAAGACCCCCTTGGATCATTGCCCCTTCTCATGGGGTAATAAAATCATCCTCCTAGGAATGCAACAGTCTGTAACCAGTCAAATCGCTGTGGTTCATGCACTGGTCTTGTATGGAAAATGTTGTGATCCTGCTGGAATCTCTCAGTCTCTGCCTATGTAAGTGAAACCTTCTCCATTTTGGAACACTGACCCTGTTCATTTGGAGTCTGTTTCTGGGCAGCCATCCTCAAGCTTTGCACTTAAATAAACTTCCTGTTTATCCTATTCTCTGAATCTCATTATTTAAAACTGACACCAGTGACATCCTCATATTTTCAAGCAAACGGACTTCCATTTACAAGTACAGATGAGGATTAAAGTACAAATGCCTAGGAGGACTAAGTGTTTTACACTTATATGGAAGTAAAATGACTGATCTTATACTGATCTGACACTTTCTTGTAAGTTTCCCCCCACCCCTTTGCCTGCTGTCTGCTTGGAGTTCTCTGGAGTTGCCACTAACCAGGCACCATCTTAATGCCTTGTTAAACATCACGTCTTCCTCTGAGCACTAGTGGCCACTGGGCTCCCTTTCATTGGAAATGTGAAGTTGCCGATTTCATGCACTTGCTTTTATGAGTCTTTTGTCTCTTCTAGGTTTTTTGTTTTGTTTTGTTTTAGCTCAGCCCGCAAACCAAAGTGAGTATCTGTTAATATTTCCCCAGACTGCGATTCACGATAAGGAACCGCTTGATATCAATCATGGTGGCAGAACTCCTTGACTGATAGTCTTTTGCGCAGAATTCCTGAGGCTATGGTGCCTGTGGCTGACTACTGTGCAAACTTTGCTAACTCAAGACATTCCCTGAGGACTTTGTTAGCAGTTTGTTAAAGAGTCAAATTCCCCCAAAGGCTCTAATTGAGCGAGTCTGGGGCAGGACCCCCAAATGTGCAGTATTAACAGACCCACTGGCTGATTCTGGAGCAGGTGTTCTGAGGACCAGACTTCCAAAGCTTTGCTATATAGGGCTTTTCCTTATTAATGCTGTGTTTCATGGAGTACATTCATTGATTCATTCATTCATCTATTCATTGAAGTATGTATGAAGCACTTCCTATGCGCCTCTTAACTAGATTTTTCATCACGAATGAATTTTAATTTAAATTCCATTGTCAAGTTTCTCTTTTCTTAGAAGAGTTGCCAAAGGCAAGGCTGCAAGAAACAAAGTGGAACTGGCTGCAAAGAGTAGTCACTCCAGCTGCAGGCCAGGAGGAGGAAGGGACGACATCCAGGCAGTTGGAAAGCATCCGGTAGGAAGCAAATTTGATGATGACATTCACCTAAGGAACCTGGCTTTTTGTCTAAGCATCCAGAGGGAGTGATCTCCGACCCCATAATGCACTGAAGCAATTTCAAGTGTTAGGAGAGGATGAAGATTTCAACATGTGTGATCATAAAGCTGAATAAGATCTTTGTTTGGGCAGCTAGCAGGCCTTCTGTTTTCTTTACTGTTGTACTGTGACTGACAATTGAGTGTTTGTTTCTTTTTTGTTTTGTTTTTTTTGAGTAGAAGTCTCACTCTGTTGCCCAGGCTAGGGTGCCGTGGCATGCTCATGGCTAGCGCAGCCTCGACCTTCTGGGCTCAGGCGATCCTTCCGCCTCAGCCTTCCAAGAAGCTGGAACTACAGGCGCACACTACCATGCCCGGCTTATTGTTTTGATTTATTGTAGAGACGAGATCTCACCAAGTTGTCCAGGCTGGTCTCGAACCTCCAGGCTCAGGCAATCTTCTCACCTCAGCCTCCCAAAGTGCTGGGATTATAGGTGGGAGCCACCGCACCCGGCTAAGTGTTTGACCCTTGTTACAATTTGAAAACTGTTGTGATTTATGTGAAATGACATCTTGTAAATATCCCACATGGATGCTGCCACCACATTCTCAGGTCTCTCGACATATTTTGGAAGGATCACAATCCTCCAGTTTAAATACAAGTTCCATATTAGGGCTGTCGCCCCAGATCAAGGCATTAGTTGTAGATTCCTTCAAAGAGGCTTCAACCTACCACACAGATTGGAACATGTGAGCACAGCAGTCCTGAGCTTCGGGTTGGTTTCATTTATTTAGTTTTCTTTTGGGGAGTGGTGGTAGAATTTTACAGAGAATTGGTGGTGTAGGGTGGGAAGAGAGATGTCCCAGAGAGGAGGACTTTATATATCACACTACCATCACACTACCATCTGACAACTTTTTTAGATGGGCTTGTGTCTTGTCTCCAGAGGAGAGTTGAGTAAGTCAAATCTCTCTCTCTCTCTCTCTCTCTCTCTCTCTCTCTCTCTCTCTCTCTGTGTGTGTGTGTGTGTGTGTGTGTTTTGGGAGAGACAGTAGTGTGACACGAGTGTGTGTTTTCAGGGATACAGTTATGAAGTATGTGTGTATGAAAGACAGAACGAGAAAGAGAGAGAGAGAAAGAGAGAAAGAGAGAGAGATATCTATATGTTTGCTTGGAAAGGCAGTACATGAGTGAGTGAGTGTATATCATTCCCAAACCTGCTGTCAGGTCCCATCACCAACCCACAGTAAAGAATGTACCTTTTGCTTGGCTATCCCCCTATAAGAGTGGAATTTTCAGAGTGCTGCTCCTTGAAGTTTACAGAGGAAAATGTTGTCAGCTGAGCTAAAGGGAGGTGACAGACAACAAAATCCCAGGCAGGGAAGGAAAATCCACGGGCAATGCAGTCATTCTCAGCCAGTAAGCAGCAGAGACTGCTATGGAGCCCACAAGGACAGGCTACCCACATGGGAAGGTGACATGCACAGTGGGCTCGGTCTTGGGCCCTTCAGGTAGATGGGCATAGGCATGCACATACATAATCTCTGCCTTCTAAGAGTTTTGCCTGTGAGCATCCCTCCCCACCCTCCACCTCCACCCCTCCTTCCGTTGCCATTCCAAGCATGAGCACAGCTCAGGAGATGGTCTTGTTCCCAAGGAAGCTCTCTGGCTGTGTCCCTTGACAGTTGCACTAGGACTGTGGATCTGCGGGGCAGAACCAGCCTCCTGTACATGGGACCTGCGAGGTCGCACAGGATCTTATGCTTAGAAGGACCCTGGGCTTGGTTCTATGCTCTGTTGTCACCATCTTGAAATTCTTAATAATTTTTTTGACATGGGAACTGCAAATTACATCCCCATGGCTGCTTGCCCAGAAGTCATTGTAGGGGAGTGGGGATGTCTTGTAGGGGCAGGTGTCTTGTCCCCTGTAGCAGAGCAGGTCTGCGGGCCTCTTTTAGGTTTGGTCCTCATCAACCGCCTTCTCCTTTTTCTCTTTCCTTCCTACAGGAATGAGACCTAGAAAGACAGAGGGAGAGCTTGGCTGGAATTTAATACTGGTCTGGTAGGATCAGGAAGGCAAGCGGAATGGAGGAAGGTAGACAGTGAGTGTTGGGACAGGATGAAATTTGGTTGGGGGAGTGAGAAGAAATGGCCACAAGCACAGGGACAAGTGTTGTTCAGGGGTGCAGAGACCAGTTCGGCACAGGCCATGGCCCAGGCCCAGAGACCTCTTGTGGCTTATCCACACCTGGCTTGCCTTGGGTTTGAGGTATTGCTAAGGACAGAGCCTCTGCCTGCTGCTTCTGCATGCTATCTGCCAGCACCCGGGCACACCACTCTGATTTCGTCACTCCAGAGAGGAGCAGGCTCATCAGATAGGAGAGTACTCAGGGTCCTTGCTAGGAACTATTACTGGCTGCTGTTTATTGAGCATTTACTACACTCAAGGCAACGGGACACTCTTATAGTTAATCCCCAGCACAATGCTGTCAGAGAAGTTATATTATTCTCCCCATTTCATGGATGAGCAAACTGATTTCAGAGGGGATTTGTAGCCTTCCAAGGTTGACAAAGCTCATTGTAAAATTCAGGTTCTTCTGACAGAAGAACCTGAATTATATTCCGTGGAACTTAATCCTGAATGAATTTAATCAGCTTCTTCCCATTAAGTTTTATTGTCTCTCTAATACCTATGCATCTTACTGGGCCTTTGTATAATATGAATTCCACATCAGCTACAGGTTCATATACATGGGTGTCGGTCAAACCCCTTCTCTGTCTCCCTGAGGCATGTACGGATGGACAATAGCAACTGGGGCATGATCACTATCTCCTGTAAACCTGGGAGATCAGGATAAGAAGTCTCCTTGTCTCTTCAAATAGTGCATTTCCTTCCTATTCAACCATCTTGTTCACACCTGGTTGGTGAGGACCCTTAATGCTGGTAAGAGCAATGATGATGGCTAACACCTATTAAGCACACATCACCATTTAACAACTATTAAGCACACATCCCCAGCATTTCCTCATTTAATACTCTCAGGAGCCGTGTGAGATGCACACCATCCTTCCTTCCATGTCGCCAGGATGAAACTGAGACAGGGAGAGGTTATGTCAAGTTCATACAACTAGACGTGGGGGAATTTCACCACTGATCTATGTAACAAACACTCTTTGAGCCTCTGCTGTATGCCAGACCCACCATACAGTAGTGAACAGAAGCCTGAACAGACCTGTCTAGTGGGGAGATTGATAAAAACCAGCATCAGGGAAGGCTTCTCTTAGGAAGTCTAAGGTGTGATCAGGAGGTGACTAGGTCAGGAAGGTAGGGGATCTGGAAGAAAGTTTCAGCGGATGGGGCCAGTATGTGCAAAGCTTGTGGTGTACACAGCACAGCCCATTCAAGGAATCAAAAGAAGTTCAGTAAAGTTGAGGTGGATGGAAGGATAGGGGTGGGAAGCCAGATAGGCCAGAAGAAGAAAGGGGTCACCTTGAAGACTTTTGAGAATGTTGGTCTTTATCCTAATATCAATGGAAAGCCATTGATGAGCCCTAAGCAAAGGGACAGGATTCAGGCGATAGTTTAAGGAGATCACACAGTGCTGTTTAGAGAACACATTGTAGAGAAGCAAGATTAAAGTTGGGTGGCCACAGAGTCAGCTATTGTGGAAGCTCAGAAAAAACACAGTGCTGCCTGGGGGCTGGTGGTAGACTTAGAAAAAATGAAAAAACTTCAGAGAGCGAGTAAAGAGGTAAAATCGTAACTCTTGACTGAGATTGAATAAGAGACGTGAGAAAGAAAAAGCTTTCAAGGATTTGTTTTTTATTTTTATATCTTAGAGATGGGCCTCTGACTATGTTGCTCAGGCTGGTCTTAAACTCCTGGGCGCAAGAGATCCTCCCGTCTCAGCCTCCTATGTAACTGGGGCTCCAGGTGTGTGTCACTGCACCCGTCTACTTCCAAGGATTTGAATTCAGGTCTGTTAGTCTCCAGTGGTTGTACTTTCAACCACTACCCCTTAAACATTTGATCATTCAAAATTAAGAGTAGCTGAATATAACCAGAAACTCCAAGTTTAAAAAGTTTAAATGAGATACAAATTTATTTTTCATTTGCATAAAGAGGTCTGGAGGTAGTCAATTCATGAGGGGTTGATGCTGACATTCAGGGATCTTCCTTTTTCTTGCTCTGGCCTCCTTAGCACACAGCTCCTATCATCTGGTCCAAAATGGCAGCTTGAGCTCAGTCATTACATCTGCATTCCAGCCAGCAGGAGAGAGGAAGAGGAGAAGAAGCATGTTTATTCCTTTTGAGGGCATTTCTTAGAAGTCATGTACCAAACTTTTACTTGCACCTCCTTTGCCAGGAACTTAGTCAATTCCCATATAGCTGTAAGGGAAGCAGAGAAATGTTACCTTTGTTTTGGGCAGTGAAGTGACCAACTTAAAAACAAAGGGATCAATTACTAAGAAGGGGAAAAATGGATGTCAGGGTACAACGAGTAGGCTCATCTGCAACCACTAGTTCTGAGTCTGCACTGTCAAGCCACATATCAAATAGTGAAAAGTCAAAAGCAGAGGCTCAAATGTAATGAAGTAAATTTTTCTAGGTCTTACTTTTATGCATATTTTAATGCTTCATTTTTGTCTAATTGCTAGACTGCTTACTAGGTTAAAAACACCCATCTTGAATGTAAAATGGTATAGTCACTGTGGAAAATAGTTCCCCAAAAAGTTAAACCTATAATTACCAGCAAACCCGCTTCTAAGTATACACCCAAAATAACTGAAAACATATGCTTATACAAAAATATGTACACAATATTCAGAGAAACATTATTCAAAAGAAACAGCCCAAATGTCCAGTAACTGTTGAATGGATAAACAAAATATGGTACATCCACACAGTGAAACATTATTTAGCAATAAAAAGGAATGAAGTACTGATATATGCTAGGACATGAATAGACCTTGAAAACATTATGCTAACTGAAAGAAACTAGCCACATATTTATGGTTCCATTTATACAAAATGTCCAGAATAGACAAATCCACAGAGGCAGAAAATAGATTGCCAGGGAATGATAGAAAGGAAGAATAAGTGTGAGGCTTCTTTTTGGAATGATGAACACATTCTAGAATCAGATAGTAGTGATGGTTGCACAACATAATGAGTATACTAAAAACCACTGAATCGGACACTTTAAAATAGTGACTTTCTGTTATATGAATTATATCTCAAAAAAATTTATCTTTGGTTCCATATATAGTTCTTGAAGAAGCAAAAAAATTATATATGTGTATATAAGTTTGACTAACTATGTGCTATTTATAAATAACAGATTGATTCTGCTTTTGATTCATGTCCTTAAAATTATATTTTAGCTGTAGGAAGCCAGACATTTATGCTTTTTTGCCTGTAGTTTGAGTTTTTTCCTAAGGATACCTGTTATGAGTTGAATGCTTATATGTCCCCAAAATCTATAAGTTGGAACCTTACCCACTAATGTAATGGTATCAGGAGGTGGGGTCTTAGGAGGGGATTAGGATAATATGAAGTAATAGGGATGGAGCCCTCATGAGTGAGATTAGTGTCCTCCCTAAAAAGCTTGCTTGCTCTCTCTGCCACGTGAAAACTCTGGTACAGTGTCAGAGAAGACTACACCAGGATATGAATAGTAGGTATAATTACGGGGCTGTAGTGAAGGCTTGGCTGCTCCAGGGAGGGAGCAGAACTCAGGCCTGACAGACCCATGAACTGGAAACTCAGAGTGCTGACCACCAAAAGTGAAGGCTGCCTCTGCCCAGCTGAAGCCACACGCCAGAGGTCTGGTGGTCAGTGCTGCTCTGAGAGCTGTCACTAAGGACAACAGGCACAAGGAAAGGGCATCAGACCTGGAATGATAAGCGGTCCACCCTGCCGCTTACTCCCTCCATGTACTCCTGGACAAGCCTCTTTCGTCCTTCAGGCCTCTGTCTCCCCTCCTGTAAAAGAGACAATGTGGCCAGGTCAGTGTTTTTCAATCTGAGTCCTCTGGACCTCCAGGAACCCAAGGCTGTACAGCAGGGGAAGCTCTACTTTTATCAGGTGTCTTTGTAAGAGTTCGCTTGGGGAAAAAATAAATAGAAGTGTGCCATTGATTAAAGATAAGAAAAAGACAAGCCGGGCTCGGTGGCTCAGCCTGTCATCCCGCGCCTTTGGGAGGCTGAGGTGAGTGGATTGCCTGAGCCCGCGGGTTCGAGACCCGCCTGGGCAGCGAGACCTCATCTCTACAATAAATCAAAAGTCAGCCAGGCGTGGTAGCACATGCCTGTAATTCTGGCTACTCGGAAGGCTGAGGCGGAA
>NW_007246162.1:60029-81972 GCF_000164805.1 Carlito syrichta | reverse complement strand
AGACTCCAACTCAAAAAAAAAAAAAAAAGAAAAAGACAGGGTGAAGTTGAAAGCCACTGCACTACATGATGCTTAAGCTCCCTCTCTGTCTTCACTTTGAACATCCTGATCTCAGAATCAGTGAAGCCACGGCTGTAGAATCACTCTCACTCATGCCGAAGGTATGTGAAGAATCTGCAGTTATGTTCCATCCTGTGGCTGGTTAACCATAGGGAAACTGTCCTTGTATCAGATGTCACACTAATTGTCACTCAGTCATCTTCTTCTTGCCCAGAAGAGGAGTCATTGTAAAGGAAGGGGGGTGTTGGAGGTGTTGACACCAACCAGTGAATCCAGATGGAAAGTGAAAAATCAGTCAGTCACTCAGACTTGAAGCCCAAGCAGAGAGGCCCCTGGGATAGGAGCATGAGGCTGGGAGTGATCATGGGTCTGAGAAAGGGCTATGCCAGGGTCCTCTTAACTCCACCTTCCTGACCTGTAATCCCCCAAAGAACAACCAAAACAATCTAGTGACACTGTGGCTCCCTTGAAATATGTAGGAAAATGAAAGTGCCCTAGCCTTGGGAGGCTGTAATCCTTCAGGGGGTGGAGGTACCCGAGGGGGTAAGGAGGACAGTCCCATGGGATGGGGCCAGCTTCTGCCCAACTCCATGTGACCACTGCCATGAGGAAATGCAGGCCCAAGGTTGCCAGATCTCATTTTTCAAGAAAAACCAAAAAACATGGGCTTTTATGTAAAATTTTCCAATATTTAAAATACTTTGCATGTCAAACAAAACATCTTGCTGTGCCAGAACGGATCCACTGGCCACCAGTTTGTGATCCCCGAATGCCAAATGAGTGACTCTATTTTAACCCAAACACCAAGAAAATTAGATTACAAGTTTTATGTTGGAAATTTCTAATTTCCAAATCAGGTAAAAATTTCTATACTGCTGAGAATTTGGCCTTTAGAAGCACACTACTTATGACTTATTATTATGTATGCAACAGTTAAGTGTCTACTGTGTGCCAGGTACAGAGAAGATTCTAGAATGTTGACATTTTCTCATCTCCTCTCTGACCACAGACCTCCCTTTCTTGCTTGCTCCATGCGTTAGGTTTTTGGTATATGGGAAACTGGGAAGAAAGGAAACACAAGGGAGGAAAAGACATAGGGCTGGAATAAAAGTTTGGCAGGTGTCTCATGCCACAAGTGAAGGGTAAATTGATGCCTCCAAATCCACCATTTTTTACTCTCAGCAACTAGCCCAGAACACATCACATAGTTATCAAAGGTCCAGCAATGATAGCAACATATGCTGATTGATCACCCATCACATGCCAGCCCTGGCGGTGTTATTATTACACTACTGGGCTGTGAATTTTCATCCTCATTACATTTCTATGATTCAGGGACTTCCTCTTATTACATGAGGAAACTGACTCTGAGTAACTTGCTCAAGGTCACAGAGCTCTCAAGCGGTGGGTCTGGGATCTTAATCAAGACGTGGCTGACTCCAGAACACACTTTTTTTTGAGTCAGAGTCTCTCTCTGCCACCCAGACTGGAGTGCAGTGGCACGCTCCCGGCCACCACAGCCTCGACCTGCTGGGCTCCGGCGACCCTTCCGCCTCAGCCTTCCAAGCAGCCGGAATTACAGGCCTGCGCTACCATGCTTGGCTGACTTTTGATTTATTGTAGAGATGAGATTTCGCTGCCCAGGTGGGTCTCGAGCCTGCGGGCTCAGGCAATCCACTCGCCTTGGCCTCCCAAAGTATTGGGATTACAGGCTGAGCCACCAAGCCCAGCCCAGAGCACACATTTTTAACATTACACTGAATGAGTGAGTGAACCAGTGAGTGAGTGAGCAAGTGAGCAAGACAGCAAGCGAGCTAAGGCCCTTCTCTCCTCATCTTTCACCCTCCGTTCCCACTCTGTCCTCCCAAAACATGTGCTGGTTCTGAGACCTAAAGACTCGAGTTACTTTTTTTGCAAATTTCCCAGCGAAACCTTAAGGCCATCCCTCCCCTTAGTGCCTAAGTGTCTCGGGGCACTGCCATCTGCTGTGGGTCCCTTCAGGAGCTGTCCACGTTTAGAGACTCTCTTAGCTCTCTTCCTGTCACACTGATAGACTCAGGATCATTTGCCTTTGAAATATGTAGCGTGATGGGAAAAGCTTTGAGAAAACAGCATGTTTTATGGATCAAGGAGGGTTATTATTTACCAGTGTGCTCATTTCTGCTATTTTTTCTGTCCCCTAGTGTATCATCGGAGCTCATAAAAGTGCTACTGTGTGGGAGGTCTACATTTCCTCCCCATTAAGCATCCCCAGATGTTCACAGACCCTAACACTTCATGCCTCCCCCCAGCTTTGGTTCACTTTCCAGCCTCACTGTTCCTCTGTGTTTCAACTGAAGAGCTCAGCAGGTCACACCCTGTGGTTGACAAATCAGTCATCATTCCCCAACGCTGCAACTCAACGTCTGCCTTAAAGTCTGTTTGCTCCTTGATGTGGTCAGGTGTCTGCTGTCTGCTCTGATTCAGAAATCCCTCTTTTATGAGAACCTGACTCCCAGCTGCAGATGGATTTCCCTGCTGCTTTTGAATCCCACTGACAGCACCCCTTTGGTGCAATCAGAGAAGTCCCTGTGGGGTGCATGCTGACCTGATGGCTAGACAGGGGTTCATCAAACAGTTTTATACATTGCAGTTGGCAAACTCTTAATTTCAGCAGATGCTCTGATGAAATGAGGAGATACTGTGTTCCTCCAGATAGGTCCAATAGCCTGTTTTTTGCAAAGTATCATACCCAAAGGTATAGGACGGCCCAAGTAGGAGCCTCTTCAAATTCCTCCCAAATTCACCCAAGGGCCAACCCCATGGGCATATGGCTCTTGCTTGAGGGCTTTGGCCTTCTTGACCTCAAAAAGGACACTGCAGGGTCTTAGAATGACCTAAGACTTGGAGTCTGCAGAACTGGGGTCGGAGTCCCACTCTGCCATGAGCTAGTTCTGTGATATAAGTTGCTGAATTTAGAGACTTCATTTTCCTCACTTACTAAATGAGAAGTACAAAGACAAAAATCACCTCACAAAATTATTGTGAGAATTAAATGTTAGCTTGTGCGAATTAACTTGAGACAGAATAGGCATTCATCAAATATTAAGTAAATTTCTGAAATGAAAGAACAAAGATAATCCCTTTCATTTTTCCTTCTCACCATTAGGTAAAAGAAATAGTGTGACCTCAAGCACCCAAGCCCAAGAATGACCCTCTATAGGCATGACGGTGGAACTCGGGCCATCCTAGATCTCGTTTCTTGTCTCTACCTGGTAGAGGTAGCTCATCAAGGGTTTCTGAGTGAGGGAAGGAGCTGATATGAACGCTTGAAATGCGTCAGTCTTGGAGTGGCACATACGTGTGTTGGAGAGAAGTACCCAAGGTGGAGAAACTGAAGTGGAGACACCGGCTGGTAGTGGTAGGCAACTCTGAAGGCATGGATGCCATTGTCCAAAGAGAGAATGTTGAGATAGAGAAGAGCAGTGCTAAGGAAAAATCCTCAGGGGACACTCAAGGACTAGGAGGTAGACAGGAGCCCCGGAGGAGAAGGCAGAACAGACTCATTCTGAGAGGGAGGAGAAGAACCAGCCTCCCTGGATAATAGACACAGGCGAAAAAATTTTCCAGAAGGAACGTGTGATAACAGGATCACATGCTGAGCTTTTGTTGTGAGATAAGAACTGAGCAAGAGACTTGAATTGGACGTCCAAGAGCAACCTTCATCCTCCAGTCCACCACCTGCCCATCAGTGCCCGTCTTCCTTTTCCGTGGTACTCCTCAGCCAATCATAGCTTATCTCTCCTCTGAACTCCAGCTCTTGTCCCCTTCTGCCTCCCAGCTCCTTCAGTTTCCCCTCTCCTCTCTTAATCCTCAGCCAAGAAAGAGACTCGACTCTTCTGTCTTAAAAATACAAATAGGCCAATCTCCCTCAAGTCCACATCTGAATGCGAATCTTGCTCTCAATCTCTGGGATGCCACATTCAAGTTCTTTGGGAAAGTTAGTTGCATTTATTTTGTCTCCTTTCATGCATTCCTTACTGCTGCCCTTCAGACCAGAGCTGTCCTCATCATGGTCACGGATGATCTCTAGACCGTGCTGTCCAATAAGCAATTTTCTGTCTGTATCTTATCTGGCCTCTGAGACTCGTTTGATAATATTAATAACTTTCTTTTCCTTACGATCTTCTCCTTTCTTTCTTCTGAGACACTGCCTCTTCCCGTTTCTCCTCTCTGTGTGTTCTCTCTCCTCTACCTTGAGGTCTGCCCTCAGTCTTTGCTCTCTTCATGTGGTATAGGCCCTCTATGCATCCTTGTCTAGGTCCGTATGCCACCACCATCTTTATGCTGATGAGTCCCAGACCATGTCTCCAGGCCCAGGTTTCTCCATTCAATGGAATCTAATCGTCTACTGGATAATTCAACTTTTATTCAACAAACACTTGCATGCTATATGGCAGGTATTGTTCTAAGCACTTTCTAAAATATTAGCTTACTCTCAGCCCCATGTGCTATGGTTTGAATGTTTATCTCCTCCCAAATTCATGTTGGAATGTAACAGAATTTTGTCATCATAACAGAATGAATAGCTGGAAATTTTAAGAGTTAATTGAGCCACGAGGGCACTGCCTTCATGGATGGATTAATGCAAGGAGTGGACTCAATTACCGTAAAAGTAGATTCCTTATAAAAGGACAAGTTCAGTTCTTTCTTGCTCTCTTTCACTCCGTCTTTTGGAATGACACAGCATATGTTGCCAGATGTCAGCGCCTTCCCATCAAAATTTCCAGCTCCCTTCACTGTGAGCCAGTCAATTTCTGTTCTGTATAAACTACCCAGTTTCAAGTATTCTGTTACAGCAGCACAAAATGGACTAAAAAACACCATCCAAAGGTGAAAATTGCCACGACCAAACCTGAACTCATCCTCTGTCTATTAAACATCCTTCTCCTTTTGAGGTGAGTCTTACAGAAAGGCATCCACCATTCACGCAACTGCTCTGACCAGAGGCGAATGGCTCCTCCTAGACTCACATCTCCTGCACCACACAATCCCTTGGTCCTTCTGCTGCAGAAGGTCCTTTCTGCTCCCTCATGAGCTGTCCCAAGACCTGCTCATCCCACGTCTTTATCGTCCCCTGCCCCCCATTTACTGCCACTACTTTCAATTCTGCCCTTCACATCTGACCTAGATTCTCCAGCCTTCTGGAGTCTCCTGCTTCTGATGCTTTCCAAGATGTTCCTCTAGTATGCACTCTGAGCCTATGACCACTTATGCCCTCTGTCCAGCTTAAAGTCCTCCCATTTCTCCCCATGCTTAAAACTCTAAGTCATAGGAAGTAAGATTGGATGGTCCGAGTAGACTCCAAGATGGCTGCCTCATGTTTCTGCACATCACGACTCAGAGCTTCCTCTCTCCTCTGTATGACTGCCACATACCCCTCCCTAACTGAATTTTTCTCTCAAGAGTCTTCTTTATTCTGTTTGACCCCCACCTCGGCGCTCTCATACCACACATTACATATCTCAATTGCTGCATGTATTGTTCTGTCCTTTCATTGTCAATTCTTTTGCTCGTCTCATCCACCAGCTATAAGCTTCTTAAGAGGAGGGATTAAGCATTATTGAACTGTCTCTCCAGTACTCAGTAAGCTCCTGTTGAATGAATGAACATGTGAATAGAAGACAATAATTGAGTGGTATTATAATTAAATATTGAGAGTTTGAGGACGTGAAATTCTAGGATCAATCTACTTCAGATATCAATTGTCATTTACAAGATCTGTGACCTTGGGAAACTTCCTAATGCCCTATGGCTCTGTTTTCTTGTCTATACAATTAGGATGAGTAGAAGAACCCATGGGTTTGATGTGGTAATTAAATTAGATACTCTGTAAACCATTCGCAAAATATCTAACACATAATAAATAAGTGTTTAATAAATGTTTGCTGTTATCCTTTTTAAATTGGGAAATCAATTGCTTTTGAGGTGCTTTTTAAAAATGAAGATTGAGCACTCTCTCTGAAAAAGCTGTCATTAATTTTAATACTTTCTATGAATTGTCATTATTGCTGTTAATTTGCAGAGGTAAGACTTGATTTCTAGCAAAGAAGAGTTCATCCCCGCTTTTGGCATAATTATCACAACTTCCAAAAAAAGAGGAGATGAATTAATCAGATGATCTTACCCTGTTGGAGGCCCCAGATTCAGACGATGGGAGGGTATCGTCTTTCATTCCAAGAACTAGGGGAGGAGCTGGGAATGTTGCCACTCGCTTCCGCTTGCTGCTGTTTCCTGAGTCAGAAGAAGATCGAGGTACATACATTTATCCGTACCCCAGAGACCCACTACATGTTTCCATCCTTATTCTCTAGCACATCCAGGGACAGCCCTTTCTTTCTCTGGTAGGAAGGGGCATGGGGATGCAAAGGCATTTAATATTTGCAAAAGCAATGCTGTGAAAACTTCAGACCATTTAAATATAACTAAGATTAAATACAAATAATTTCTGACCTACCCACAGATTTGGAATACCCAGGCAAGAAATAGCCCCTTCAAGCATACAGGAAAACTTGACAGTGGAATTTTGAAAGCCTGTCTGGGCTACTGAGGGCTCATTTCAGTTTATTAAACAGTATCACAAACTTAGGTGACAAACCACTGATCAGCTCAATTTCTTCTATTAATACCCCATTTACCTGCATGAAAATTTTGTTTGGACCCAATCCAGCTGTTGCTACTACCAGATGGTTTATACATGCATGCCGAGACGCATCCCCAGAAGTAACATCTGGAAATCTTTGGATCGCATTCTTCTAGCTAAAATATCCCTGGAGGAGCAGGAACCTCACAAAGAGAAAAATCTAAAACTTTAATGGTTTATTGTGAAGGACATGAGATATTAAAAGTTTTCTGTCTTAATTAAAACTTCCAGAGAACAAAACAGTAATTGACCTAATATTCTAATTGCAAAAACATGAATGCCATGTATAACGGAGTATCGTCTTTTAAATTTTATTATGGAGATGTCATTCTTCATCTTTATGAGACTGAAGATTATGAGGGCATCATTTTTAATACACATTTATGAAAATGTCCAACCACTCGAGAGATCTGTACTCAAATTGCCTAACAGTGGTGACAGATTTGCACTGACTCTCCACAGGTACTTTTGTACTAAGGGACCTGGGACAAACAACCTTCCTGAATTGTTGCAAGGTTGAATGAGACAATGTCCATGAAAGAACTTTGCAAAAAAACTTTAGAAACTGAAAATGGCTGTATTAACACTTAATTACTCCCTGTTAAAGACAGACTACCATCAAAGAAATGCAAATTAAAACCACACTGAGATATCACCTAACTCCAGTCAGGATAGCCATCATCAATAAAACAACAACAGATACTGGAGAGGGAACACTTCTACACTGTTGGTAGGAGTGTAAATTAGTACAACCTCTGTGGGAAACGTTGTGGCAATTTCTAAAAGATCTAAAAATCGACCTTCCATACGACCCCGCAGCCCGCTTCTGGGAATATACCCAGAGGAACTTAAATCACTCTATGAAAAAGATACCTGCACATGCATGTCTATTGCCGCAATATTTACAATAACAAAAACATGGAAACGACTGTGCTGTCCATCAAAAGAGGACTGGATAAAAAAAATGTGGTACATATATGCGATGGAATATTACACAGCCATAAAGAAGGACAAAATTATGAATTTGCAGCCACTTGGATGGACTTTGAGGCTACAGTACTGAGTGATCTATCACAGAAACAAAGAACCAAATATCACATGTTCTCACTCATAAGCAGACCTTGAACAACTTTTGTAATACTGTAAGAAAGGGATTGGCAGTAGTGGGAAACTGCCGGGGGTGGGGGAGACAAGGATGGGATTGGCAGTGGTGGGAATCTGCCGAGGTGGGGGCGGGGGACACATCTCATCAACAAGGGTACCTGCATAATGAACATTTGTATACCTAACCCTGAATTGTAACCCCACATATTTATAATTTTTTTAAAAAGACAGACTGCTTGGACTAGAACTCACGGCGCACGAAATAGTCATGGAGTTCACCAATGCGAAAAAGATCAATTCATGCAGGTACCAAATCACAACTCATTCTTTATTTTCAGACCAGTGCTCAAGCCACCAGTTAACTGGTTGGCTTGCATTTAAACCTGCAGTAAGGGAGTGGAGGTATTTCTAGTTTTTATCTCACTTTGAAATTACTCCATATAAAAGGTTATCCTGATTTGATATTTCCTTTTCTACTTATGGATTTCAGATTTTTCTGGGGGGGGGGGCAGTCACTGAAGTATTGCAAAAGGTCCATGAATTCTTATGCAGAGCCAGCCCTTAGGGTAGACTGGACAATGTGCTTTTAGTAGGCTCGGAGATAAATATTCAGTAATGAATGAATGAACAAATTATCCACCTCATTCATTTATATACTGCTACATTTCAAATTATGTAAATGCCATTGTATTTCAGTTATCTGTTACTGTGTAGCAAGCTGTGCCAGAGCTTACTGGTTAAAAACAACAATGATTTATTATTTCTCATTATTCTGTGCATTGGCTGGGTAGTTCTGCTGGTTTGTCTGGGATCCTTAATATGGCTGCTTTCACTTGACAGCTTAGCTGATGACTGGGCTGATAACCCATGATGGCAACCAAGTTCCCAGAAGGCAAACTTCAGTGGGCAAGTATTTACCAAGCTATACTTGTGTGAAGTTTACTGATGTCCCCTTGGCCACAGCAGATAGCACAGTCAAGTGCAGAGTAAAAGTGGCAGGAAACTAAACCAGGAGGTTTGATTCTCTGTGGGTCAATGATGCAACAATCTACAATATTGCAATTAATTATTTGCAACCTTGTTTAAAGGAGTTACTGAATCCATAGTAGCTTTTCATTATAATTTTTTCTCAATCATTAGAATGCTCATTAAAACTTCAGATGCTCTTCTGAGGATCCACTGAGTTGTTAGACATTGTGAGGGGACCCTTGTCGTCAAAAGGGATGGAAATGTCTAAAAATGCACCATCTAGCCGGGCTCGGTGGCTCAGCCTGTAATCCCGCACCTTTGGGAGGCTGAGGTGTGTAGATTGCCTGAGCCCGTGGGTTCGAGACCCACCTGGGAAACTTGGCGAGACCTCATCTCTACAATAAATCAAAAATTAGCCAGGCGTGATAGCGTGCGCCTGTAGTTCCAGCTGCTCGGAAGGCTGAGGCGGAAGGATCTCCGGAGCCCAGCAGGTGGAGGCTGCGGTGGCCGGGAGCAGCCACTGCACTCCAGTCTGGGTGACAGAGTGAGACTCCAACTCAAAAAAAAAATGCACCATCTGCTAGGAATTTAAAACATTTGATCTTACTGATGTTTGGAATGAGAGTTGACATATTTGGAAAATGCCGTTTTAATGTTTATTACATTTTCCACCATACTTAGGACCATGAGGGTTAAATGAAGAATGTTTAAAAAATTAATTCATCATGGCACCTTTGCTAGAGGAGTAAGATGGCTCCTATCACTTTAATGTGGCAGAAATCAAGGATAAAGTATCAAAAAGCAACCTTTGAACAATGCAACATTGTGAAAAACTGGCAACTGGCAAATATAAAACCTCTACTTTTATTTACTTAATTTATTATTAATTTATTTTTGAGTCTGAGTCTCACTCTGTCATGCAGGTTGGTGTGCAGTGGCATGCTCACGGCCACCATGGCCTTGACCTGCTGGGCTCAGGAAATCCTTCCACTTCAGAATTCCAAATAACTGGAACCACAGGTGTGTACCTCTACATGCAGTTAACTTTTTTAAAAATTTATTGTAGAGATGAGGTCTCATCAAGTTGCCCAGGCTGGTCTTGAACCTCTGGGCTCAGACGATCCTCTTGCCTCTGCTTCCCAAAGTGCTGAGATTACAAGTATGAGCCACCACACTCAGCTAAAAGCTCTACTTTTATTTTTTTATTTTTCACTTTGATGGACATTTAATCATGCTGCATTCATAAAATGAAATTGAAGATAGCCATTAAAATCATATTTTCAAGTGTAAGCTAAACTAAGAATCTGCAAAGGCATAGAGAATTATATAATGGACATTGGAGACAGAAGGGGTAGGGAAGAAAGGGTGGAGGGATGAAATATCACCTACTGGGTCCCCTGTGCACAGGCTGGAGTGGTGGGTGCACTTAAAGCCCAGACTTCCTTGTTACTATAAAATGTAACCAAGCAACCCAAAACTATTTATACCTCCTAAAGATATTGAAAGAAAGAAAAAAAAAAAGATTTTTTAAAAATCAGATTTTCCAAAAACAATGACAAAATATGATGTTCACTTTTATTACTTGAATTGTGTCCCCCCTGTAATCCCGCACTTTGGGAGGCTGAGGTGAGTGGATTGCCTGAGCCCGCGGGTTCGAGACCTGCCTGGGCAACTTGGCGAGACCTCATCTCCACAATAAATCAAAAAATCAGCCGGGCATGGTAGTGCGTGCCTGTAGTTCCGGCTACTTGGAAGGCTGAGGCAGAAGGATCGCCGGAGCCCAGCAGGTCGAGGCTGCGGTGGCCGGGAGTGGCCACTGCACTCCAGTCTGGGCGACAGAGTGAGACTCCAACTCAAAAAAAAAAAAGATATATATAATATACATGTATATACATACTTTTAGATTCATGGGGTACACATACATACCCCATGAATCATTACATATTGTACATCATTACATATTGTATAGTTGTGGGACTGGGTCTCAGGGGACCCGTTCCCCAGATAGTGACTATTGTGCCCTGTAGGTAGTTTCTGAACCCTAACCTGCTTCCCCCTTCCCCTTTTATTGGTTTCCCCAGCGTCTCTTATTTCCATTTTTGTGTCCACTTAGCTCCCACATATGAATGAGAACATGTGGTGTTTGGTAAAACCTCAACTTTTAATCACTAGTTTTAATTAAGAAATCAAAATAACATTACCTACAGTTTATTTGTTGTAATGTCAATATACTTTCTAAAGCACCAGGCAATAACTATAAAGTGAGAATGTCATCAACTAGTAACAGAACAGACAAGAGAAATAGTGGGCGAGTAGATCATTACATGGATAAAGAGAACTGAGTGATCATCTTGTTCACAGAGACGAGATCAAAAGTAGAAACATGAGTTTCCCCATGAGTTGGATAATTTTCCATTTTCATTGGTGATAAGAGTCAGTACTCTGGACAACCAATGACCTCATCATATAGGGAGACCCAGAAGGGGGAAATTCAATTCCTTTCCAAGAGAGCCTCCCTACAAGGATCTACACTACACATGCGATCTCCAAAGGCAGTTTGTTGGCTTGTGGCCACCTGCAGGCAGCGTTGCTCCAGCAGGCTCTGAAAGGCTGCATTTTGGCATGCTGCCACCAGCAGGGAGTAATTGTTGTCCATCCCCATCTTTATTGGTTCCTCCCTAGGGTGCCTCCCAGGCCCACTCCCACAGTCTTCTATCTGGGCCTGATGTTTCTCTAAAAACATGACTAGCAGACCATTTTCTCAGTTTCTCCCATGTAGCTTAACAATCTTCTCTAGTCGCCTTTTTGTTTCTTAGCTTTGGTTTTTATTTTCATTAATTTACTCAACATGTACTGAATGGAAACTGTATCCAAGCTCTAGGCTCATCACTGAAGCGATATAAGTGGAAATGCAGTTGGTTAAGGAGAAGATCACCAAACAGTCTTTAAAAAAAAAGTAGGAGGTCAGGCTCGGTGGCTCAGCCCGTAATCCCAGCACTTTGGGAGGCCGAGACGAGTGGGTTGCCTGAGCCCGCAGGTTCGAGACCTGCCTGGGCGACTTGGCGAGACCTCATCTCTACAATAAATCAAAAACGAGCCAGGCGTGGTAGCGTGCGCCTGTAGTTCCGGCTACTTAGAAAGCTGAGGGGGAGGGATCGCCACAGCCCAGCAGGGCGAGGCTGCGGTGGCCAGGAGCATGCCACTGCACTCCAGTCTGGGTGACAGAGTGAGACTCTAGCTCAATAAATAAATAAATAAATAAAAATTTAAAAATGTAGGAAGTGTGGCTCGTTGATCACATCACTGGTTACTATGCCGTCCAAGAATCACCTCTCCTTGTCATTTCCAGTACAACAGATGTCTTTTAAAAAAATAGTCACCAGAGCCAACATGCACATCTGGGGTCCAGGGAATCATCTGCTCACCTGCTACAGCTAACACCAGTACCTGATACATCATCTGGGGACCTAGGAATTGACTAACCCCACTTGCCACTGCCAACATCCATGCATGCTGTCCTGGAGCCTGAAAACAGGTCTGTCCTGCTCGTCACTGTCACCATTAGTGCTTGAGGATCAAGCACTACTTGATGTCTGGTGGCGCTGTGGTCAGCAATGCCTCATTACAACCTCCACTAACAACAGCAATGTAAGCCAAGGAGGAACTCACAGATAACACTGATGCCGACTGGAGTTGAGTAAACTCTATGGTGATAGCACTACTGCACCCACACGGAATCAAAGCCAAAGTACCCTACACAACCAACACTATAGATATATTGATAAGAGAAAAGTATTTTCCCATGAAAACTAATCTATAAAATTAGAAGAAGTGACAGTTATATCATATTACATATATCAACACAAGGACACGAGAAACACAAAAAAGCATGACACCACCAAAGAAAAACAATAATTCCCTAGTAGTAGATACCAAAGAAAAGACAACTTATGAAATGCCTGAAAAAAAAATACAAAATATATTATATTTTGATATTTTGAAAACTCAGTAAAAAGAGGACACAGATAAACAGATGAAATAAAAAAAAATCCATGATCAAATGAGAATTCAACAAAGATAATTCAATTCAATTCAAAAAGAGAATTCAGTTCAACTAAATTTAAAATGACCAAAACAACACCAGGTGCAGTGGCTCATGTCTGTAATTCCAGCACTTTGGGGGGCAGAGGTGAGAGAATTGCCTCAGCCCAGGGGTTCAAGACAAGCCTGGGCAACTTGGAGAGATCTTGTCTTTACAATAAATCAAAAAATTAACCAGGCATGATGGCACATACCTGTAGTTCCAGTTACTCAGTATGCCACTGCACTCTAGTCTAGGTGATAGAGTAAGATTTCACCTCAAAAACAAAAAACAAAAAAATGACCAGAACAGAAATTCTGCAACTAAAAAATTCAATTCATTGAAGAAATCAATGAATAAAATAAAAAATTTTTAAAAACTGAGAGCATCAACAATAAACTAGATCAAATAGAAAAAAAATTTTTGAACTTGAAGATAGATCTTTTGAAATAATGCAGTCAAATTTTAAAAAGAATAAAAAAATTAAGAAAACTTACATGACATATTGGACACCATCAAATAGTCAAATTCTGAGAGTTCCAAGAGAAGATGGGCAGAGGGATATAAAACTTATTTAACTACATGGTATTGAAAATTTTCCACGTCTCGCAAGACATATAAACATCTAGATACAGGAAACCCAAAGATCATCAAAAAGAATACAACTCAAATATATGCTGCCTTTAGGGAACTCATTTTGCCTGCTAAGACACATCTAGACTAAAAGTGAAGGAATGGAAAAACATATTTCACACAAATGGAAATTAAAAGCAAGCAGAAGTAGCTATAATTGGATAAAATAGACTTTAAGTTGTAAAAAACTGTAAAGAGACAAACAAGGTTATTATATAATGATAAAGGGATTACTTAGGCAAGAGAATGTGAAAATTCTAAATATATATGCACCCAATACCGGAGCAATCAGATATATAAAGCAAATGCTATTAGAACTAAAGGGAAACAAAAACTACTATACAATAACAGTTGGAGACTTCAACATCCTACTCTCAGTATTGGACATATCATCCAAAAAGAAAATCAACAATAAAAATTGATTTCAACTGTACTTTAGATCAAAGGAACCTAATAGACATTTATAGAACATTTTATCCAACAGCTATAAAATACACATTCTTCTCATCAATATAAGAAACATTCTCCAGGATAGATCATGTTTTAGGACACCAAACAATTTTCATAATTTTTTAAAAGTTGAAATCATATCAAGTATCTTTTTAGACTACAATGGAATAAAACCAGAAATAAATGACAAGAGGAACTTGGGAAACTATACAAATACATGAAAATTAAACAACATGCTCCTGAATGACCATCTGGTCCATAAAAAAGTTAAGAGAAATTTTTTTAAATTATTGAAATAAATGAAAATAGAAACACAACATACTGAAATATATGGGATACAGTAACAGTAATGATAAGAGAGAAATTTATAGCAATATATGCCTACGTCAAAAAGGTAGAGACAGTTTAAATAAATAAAATGATACATCTCAAGGAACTAGAAAAGCAAGCACAAATCAAACTCAAAATTAGTAGAAATAAAAAATAATAAAGATCTGAGCAGAACTCAATGAAATAGAAACTAAAAAAAATACAAAAGACAAACAAAATGAGAGTTGATTTTTTGAAAAGATAAACAAAACTTATAAGCTGCTAACTATACTAACTAAGAAAAAAAAGACTCAGATAAATAAAATTAGGTATTAAGAATGAGGCATTACAACTGGTACCACAGAAATACCAATGATTGTTAGAGGTTATTATGAATAACTACACTAGAAAATTGGAAAAAATGGATAAAATACCAAACACATACAACTTACCAAGATTGAACCAGGAAGAAACAGAAAACCTGACTGTCCAATATCAAGTTATGAGATTGAGTCAGTAACAAAATTCTGCCAACAAAGAAAAACCAAGGACTGGATGGTCTTACTGTTGAATTCTACCAAACTTAAATGAACAGCAATGCTCAAACTATTTCAAAAAAATTGAAGAAAAGGGAATTCTTCCTAACTTATTCTACAAGGCTAGCATTACTCTGGTACCAAAACCAGACAAGAATATAACCAAAAAGCTACAGGCCAATATCTCTGATAAACACCGATGCAAAAGTCTTCAACAAAATACTAGCAAACCAGATGCAACAACACATTGAAAAGATAATACATCATGATCAAGTTGGATTTATCCCAGAGATGCAAGGGTGGTTCAATATATCAAGTCAATGAATGTGATACATCACATCAACAAAACGAAAGACCAAACCATGTGATTATCACAACAGACACAGGAAAAGCACTTGATAGCATTCCTTCACGATAAACACTCAACAAATTAGGTGAAGGGATTGAAAGTCCATCTGAAGGGAGACTCAAGATTAAGCACCCAAAGCTCCCCTCCCACAGCAGCTGCAACCCACCATTGCCTGAGATCCAAGCCCCTAGTGCGAAGGATCGTTTGCCATTCTCAGGGGTCTCTCTGGAGGAAGCAGCAGAAATCAGCTGCCTCTCAGCACCTGGCACCTGGACCACACCACCACATGCACCAGGGCACTAGCAGTGGGAACCGTGGAGAAGGCAAGGTAAGGAAATCTGGAGCAGAGGTTGGCTGCGGCAAGGAGACGCCAAACGCTGCTGCCATTTTCTCTGTCCCAGGACCAGGCAGAGACCTGCACTGGCCCTCCAGCTCTGTTCAACCTCCAACCTGAGACCTAGAGGTGATCTCCACAGCCCTCTGGGATCCACCATCGCTCAACCAGAGAGGAAACTTGAGGAGGGCCTGGAGAGACAGACACCCCACCCTCATGCTGGGTCAGGCACCAACACGTCTGCTTTAAGGGGGAGACTTGGCAGCAGCAGCAACAGCAACAGATGAGTTGAGTGAGTCTGGATCTGGTTCACTCTCCTCCCACAGCAGTGCATAGGACCAAGACTTAGAGCAACCCAACAGGTTTGAGCCCAGAGGAGGGTAGGGGCTGGAAGCTGGAACTTGCTCCCTACTGTATTGGCAGCCAACAGTCGCAGGGGTGCTTGGGAAAGGAAACTGAAGTTCCAGAAATGGCCACAGAGAGAGCTCTTTTTTTATTTATTTCTCTTTCTGTGTTTATGTCTTTGTACTTGTTTTTTTTTGTTGTTATTTTTAGGGTTTTTTTGTTTGCATATGGGTATTTTTGAGGGTGAGTGTAATATCAGTTTTTATTTGTTTTTGGTTTTTTGTTGTTTGTTTATTTGTTAGTGTGCCTATTTTCCTTCTCTCTCTTCACCTTTCTGTCATCTTTCTTCTTCCTTTTTCCATTCTTTTCCTTTTTCTTGTCTTATTTTGTCTTCAGGGGGTATACATATGTGTGGAGAGCGCGGCCTGAGCCAAGATGGCGCCCGGGACCTCTGCCAAGTCCCATGATTAGGCGCATGATATACCGCCGGGCCCTCCTTCACTGCGCACCGTGCAAGTGCAATGCTGCAGAGCCTATGAACTGCTGACACGCTGGTACGGGACTTGTGGGTGGAGACCAAGGGATATAAGTACGGGACAACGGGGAAGAGAAAAAAAGAAGAAGAAGCTGGCATGGTGTAAAGGCTGAATAAACCGCTTTGAGAAGAACACGTTGTTGTTGCCTCCTTCCTGCTGGTCAGGGGTGAGCGACACATATGCCCCCCACCACATGGACAGATTGTAAGGTGGTGAGAAGTCGGATACAGGGGGCCCACACACCTGTCAGCAGATACCGTGATCTGCAGATAGCTTCTGAACCACAGCTCCCCCAGCACACCTAAGTCAAATATCAAAACTGCAGAAAACACAGCCCCCCATCCCCAGTCCGGCTTCAAAATTGGACAAGTCTAGAAGATCTACATAAGGAAGAATAGGGGATTAAGCAAACAGAAGTGAAAGCTATCCCCGCATCACTGAGCAAGGGAATTAAAGAAGAGGGAAGAAGGGGGAGGAAAACCATCACAAATAAAGAAGAACAAAAGAGGGACCACAGGTTCTATTTGGACTCTTGGGAAGACAGCACCTGAGAATACAGACTTCAGAACTTAAACAAGGATGAGCCCCCAAAGCACCTGCTCTCAAACTACAAATCCAAATATCAAGATATTAATAGAGAGAATGAATAGAAATGAGGAGAGACAAGAGAAAAGAATGGAGTTGATAACTGAGACAATGGCAATAGAGAATACAGTACATGAAATAAATAACAAACTGACAAGCATGGAAAACAGATTTTAAAAAGCAGAAGAAAGAACCTCAGAGCTTAAAGAACCACAATATGAAACTAACCCAAACTGTTGAAAATAGAAAGGAAGCTTAAAAAGATAGAACAAAGCCTTCAAGAGATGTGCAATTATATCAAAACCTGAATCTTCGATTAATTAGCATTCCTGAGGCAGATAGAGAGACAGAGACCACCCTGGAACAAACAGTCCATGAAATTGTCCAAGAAAACTTCCCTCATCTCATCAGAGACATGACCATTCAAAAACAAGAAATTCAGAGGATCCCTGCAAGACACCAAATGAGAAGGTCAACTCAGACACACAGTAATTCGCTTGCAAAAAGTAGGTATAAAAGAAAAAAATCCTAAAGGCAGCAAGAGAGAAAGGTCAGACTAGACTATCTACCAGCAAAGACCAATTAGAATAGCAGCAGATATATCTACAGAAACACTACAGGCTAGAAGAGACTGGAGTTCAATCTTCAAAATTCTCAAAGATAAACAATTCCAACAAAGAATTTCCTACCCAGCTAAGCTAAGTTTCATCAGTGGAGAATTTAAAATCCTTCCCAGACATTCAATCCCTAAGAGTTAATGCCGCCTCCAGACCAACTCTACAAGAAACACTTAAAGAAAGTATTAAACACAGAAGAAAGAAAAAAAGAATGACCACACTCTTCCCAAGGATACAGGAAAAAGATTGAAAGCATACACAAATATCAACCCCCAAATTAAAAGAAAACCAACAAATAAACAAACCAACAACAACAATAAACTCTATAAGAACCTCATGACAGGAATAAGCTCTCACATCTCAGTAATTAGCCTGAATGTGAATGGACTAAATGCACCACTGAAAAGACATAGATTGGCAAAATGGATTTTGAAAAATGACACAATAGTATACTGTCTCCAGGAGACTCATCTTACCTGAATGAGTAACTCACAGACTCAAAGTAACAGTAAGGAAAACAGTTTTCAGGCAAATGGAACACAAAGAAAGCAGGAGTTGTGATCTTAATATCAGAAAAAATATTCTTTAGCTATCAAAAATTTAAAAAGAACTGGGCTCGGTGGCTCAGCCTGCAATCCCGCGCCTTTGGGAGGCTGAGGTGAGTGGATTGCCTGAGCCTGCGGGTTTGAGATCTGCCTGGGCAAGCGAGACCTCATCTCTACAATAAATCAAAAAAATTAGCCGGGCGTGGTAGCGCACGCCTGTAGTTCCAGCTACTTGGAAGGTTGAGGCGGAAGGATCACTGGAGCACAGCAGGTCGAGGCTGCGGTGGCCAGGAGCGGCCACTTCACTCCAGTCTGGGCGACAGAGTGAGACTCCAACTCAAAAAAAAAAAATTTAAAAAGATATGGAAAGTCTCTATGTAATGATAAAAGTTTCAATCTATCAGCAAGAAATACCCATCCTAAACATATATGCACCCAACATAGAAGCATTAACTTTTATAAAGAAGCTTGTAGGTAAACTAAAAAAAGATATTGACTCCAACACTATCATAGTTGGGGACTTAAATATTCTACTCACAACTCTAGATAGATTATTGAGGCAAAAAATCAACAAGGAGATCCAAAAACTCAGCTTGATGCTTGGACGAGTTGACTTAAAAATGCCTACAGAACACTCTACCCAACAACCATGGAATACACATTCTACTCATCACCATATAGAACATACTCCAAGATCAACCACATCCTCACATCATAAGCAAATTTCGTAAGATTGAAATACTGCCATGCACCTTCTCAGACCACAGTGGAATAAAAATTAATATCAACACCAACAAAGTTCCTCCAAACCCACAAAGACTTGGACACTAAACAGCATGATGCTGAATAACTCCTGGGTCAACATGGGAATCAAAACAGAGATTAAAAGATTCCCAGAAACAAATGAAAATGAAGAAACATCTTACCAAAACCACTGGGATGCAATGAAAGCAGTACAAAGAGGGGAATTCATATCTCTATGGAATACACATGAAGAAAATGGAAAGATCACAAGTTAGCAGTCCAACAAATCACCTAAGAGAGCTGGAAAAACTAGACCACCAAAACCCTAACTTCAGCAGAAGAATCCAGATCACCAAAATAAAAGCCCAAATACGGGACATTTAAGACAAATATAACAGAAAAAATAAACAAAACAATAGGCTGGTTCTTTGAAAGGATAAACAAGATTGATGAACCCCTAGCCAGATTGGCCAAGAAAAAGAGAGAAAAAACCCAAAGAAACAGAATCAGAAATGCAGAAGATCAAGTCACAACTGATCCTGAAGAAATACAAAAGATGATCACAGATTGCTATGTATATTTGTGTGGAAACAAACTCAAAAACGTAAGTGAAATGGAAAACTTTCTGACATCACACAACTTCCCAAGGTTGAAACAAGAAGAAATCAAGATCCTAAATAGGCTAATAGCAACCCAGGAAATACACTTCTTCATAAGAAAACTACTACCAAAAAAAGCCCTGGACCAGATGACTTTCCAGCAGAAATCTACAAAACAATACAAGGAGCAGCTGATATCAATCTTTTTGAAAGTATCCCAGGCAATCTAGAAAGATGGAACTCTCCCCAAATCATTTATGAAGCTAACATTACATTGATACACAAACCGGGTAAAGATCCAACAAAGAAAGAGAGCTACAGGCCAATATCCTTGATGAACATAGATGCAAACATTCTCAGCAAGATTCTAGCAAACCAGATCCAACATCCACGTCTAAAGAATCATCTGCCATGACCAAGTAGGCTTCATCCCTAGGATGCAGGCCTGGTTCAACATCTGCAAGATCATAAATGTAATTAAATACATTAACAGATGTAAAAACAAGAATCACATGATTATATCATTAGACACAGAAAAAGCTTTCGATGAAATCCAGCATCTCTTCTTGATAAAATCCCTTGAACACCTAGACTTAGATGGAGCATACCTCAAAATAGTAAAAGCAGTCTATGATAAACCCACAGCCAACATACTACTAATCAGACAGAAATTGGAACCATTTCCCCTGAAAACTGGAACAAGACAAGCCCACCCACTCTCACCCCTCCTGTTCAACATAGTGTTGGAAATCCTAGATAGAGCAATCAGACAAAAAAGGAAATCAGGGGTATCCAAATAGGAAAAGAGGAATTTAAGTTATCTCTCTTTGCAGACGACATGCTCCTATACCTTGGAAACCCAAAAGAATCTGTCAAAAACCTCCTTGAACTGATAATGGACTTTGGCAAAGTCTCAGCACATAAAATAAATGTGCAAAAGACAGTCGTATTCCTGTACACCAACAATAAACAGACAGAAACCAAAATAAAAAGCACAATCTAATTTACAATAGTATCAAAAGAAAAAAAAAGGAAAAAAAAAGAAATACCTTGACATCTTCCTAACTAGAGAAGTCAAAGACCTTTACAATGAAACAAAACACTGCTCAGAGAAGTCAAAGAAGACACAAATGGAAAAATATTCTATACTCATGGATTGGAAGAATTAACATTATTAAGATATCCATACTACCAAAGGCAATCTACAGATTCAACACAATACCCATTAAATTACCAACATCATTCTTCTCAGACCTGGAAACAACAATACAGAAATTCACATGAAAACATAAAAGACCATGAATAGCCAAGACAATCCTTAGCAAAAGAAACAAAGAGGGAGGTATCAGCTTGGTATTGGTACAAGAACAGGCATATAGACCGATGGAACAGCATAGAGATTCTGAAAGCAAAATCTCAATTTCTCAAATAACTCATCTTTGACAAAGCCTCCCCCAACAACCAATGGGGAGAGGAGAACCTATTAAGTAAATGGTGCCGGGAAAACTGACTGACCACATGTTGGAGACTGAAACAGAATCCCTACAATCCCCAAAAAAAAAAAAAAAAAAATCAACTTTAAATGAATCAAAAGGCTAAATGCAAAACTCAAATGAAAGAATCCTAGAAGAAAACATAGGAAATGTCCTTACTGAAATTGGAATAGGCAACCAATTCCTGATCAACTCTATAAAAGATAAAAGATAAGATAGACAAATGGGACCTCATCAAGCTGAAAAACTTCTGCAAAGCAAAAGAAACTATCAAGAGAGTGGGGAGACAGTCCACAGAATGGGAAAAAATATTTGCCAACTGTAAATTTGACAAAAGCCTAACATCCAGGATCTATAAGGAACTCAAATGTGCTGAAAGGAAAAAAATAAACAACACTATTTTTAAAAAATGGGCAAAAGATATGAATAGACACTTGTCAGAAGAAGACATACGAGCAGCCAACAGATACATGGAAAAATGCTCAGCCTCACTAATCATCAAAGAAATGCAAAGTAAAACTACAGTGAGATACTGTCTAACTCCACAGTCAGGATGGCCATTGTCAATAACTCAACAAACAACAGGTGCTAGAGAGGATGTGGGGAGAAGCGAACATTTCTACACTGTTGGTGGGAGTGTAAACTAGTACAATCTCTGTGGAAAACAGTGTGGTGATTCCTCAATGATCTAAAAATCGACCTTCCATACACCCCAGCAATCCCTCTTCTGGGAATATACTCGGAGGAACTCAAATCACTCTACAAAAAAGATACCTGCACATGGAGGTATTGCAGCATTATTCACTATAGCAAAAACATAGAACCAACTGTGCTGCCCATCAAAAGTGGACTGGATAAAGAAAATGTGGTACATTTACACAATGGAATTTGTGTGTGTGTGTGTGCTGGAGTCTCACTCTGTCGCCCAGACTGGAGTGCAGTGGCCGCTCCCAGCCACCGCAGCCTCAACCT
>NW_007246162.1:43032-59721 GCF_000164805.1 Carlito syrichta | reverse complement strand
CGATTTTTTGATTTATTGTAGAGATGAGGTCTCACTGCCCAGGTGGGTCTCGAACCCACGGGCTCAGGCAATCCACTCACCTCAGCCTCCCAAAGGCGCGGGATTACAGGCTGAGCCACTGAGCCCGGCTGGCAGGCCATATTTTATTTACTTTTATTTTTTTATTTTTTTTTTTGAGTTGGAGTCTCACTCTGTCGCCCAGACTGGAGTGCAGTGGCCGCTCCCGGCCACCGCAGCCTCGCCTGTTGGGCTCCGGCGATCCTTCTGCCTCAGCCTTCCGAGTAGCCGGAATTACAGGCATGCGCTACCACGCCCGGCTGATTTTTTTATTTATTGTAGAGATGAGGTCTCACTGCCCAGGCGGGTCTCAAACCCACGGGCTCAGGCAATCCACTCACCTCAGCCTCCCAAAGGTGCGGGATTACAGGCTGAGCCACCGAGCCCGGCTTACACAATGGAATTTTATGTAGCCATAAAGAAAAACAAAATTTTGAACTTCACAGCAACTTAGATACAGTTAGAATCTATAACACTCAGTGATTTGGCACAGAAACAAAGACCTGATCTACTATATGTACTCACTCATAAGTAGACCCTGAACATTTATCATATTATAAGAAAGGAATTGACAGTAGTGGGACACTGCCAGGGAAGGAGGGGGGGAGTATATAACATCAATGAGAGTACTGAACCTTACCTGTGCAATGACCACTTATGTACCTAACCCTGAATTGACCCTACATCTTTAAAATAAAATAAAATAGCCAGGCTCGGCGGCTCAGCCTGTGATCCCATGCTTTGAGAGGCTGAGGTGAGTGGATTACCTGAGCCCATGGGTTCGAGACCGGCCTCGGCAACTTGGCGACACCTCATCTCTACAATAAATCAAAAATTAGCCGGGCGTGGTAGCGTGTGCCTGTAGTTCCAGCTACTTGGAAGGCTGAGGCGGAAGGATCACGGGAGCCCAGCAGGTCGAGGCTGTGGTGGCCAGGAACATGCCACTGCACTCCCGTCTGGGTGACAGAATGAGACTCCAACTCAAAAAATAAAATAAAATAAAATAGTCATCTCAAAACAAAGTCATTATCACTGTCTACATTCCTATGTTAGCAGATAAGTGGGACTTTATATACTAGCTGATGGAAGTAAATCAACATTTACTATAACTCCAATCCTACCTACCACATGTGGCTTCTTTATGTGGATGCAGAAACACTGATGAAACCACACCACCTCAAAACATAACTCTGTTCAGTAAAAATCTTAACATAGTCTATAAAGTGGGTATAAGATCTGTCTTCAGCATTACAAAGGACATCAATTATTGTCCAGGTGATGCCTTACAACAGAAAATTTTCCTCTTCATTTTAAAGGGTAGAAAATTCTATGCCTAGGCATTCTTTTATGGCAACATTTTTATTTCTACAGATTTCTGAAACAGATTAAGTGTTTACTCAAAAATTCACAAGTTCAGTAAAACAAGTTTGTGGTTTCCTTCTTTGACATTCCTTTTGATATTCTATTTCAAAGTGTGTATTAAAGCTGTCTGTTACGGAATATGTTCAAAGATCCTCAACAGGCTTGATTTCAACAGTTATACTAAGTGACATGAGGAGCTAAGGGGTGTCATTCTTCAGGGACATCATTTTTTCTATCCCAGACTCCTTTCTATCATAATACAGAACCCAGAGCCAAGAAATGCTGAGAATCATAGCCAGGATTTGTGTCACTCTAATGGAGATTTCCAGAAACCTTAGCACCTGAAGTTGTTTGGTTCCTTTCAAAAAGGAATACATTTTCTTCCCACAATCCTCTTGATCACTGAGATATTCCCAGTAGGTTTGTTTGGAATATCCTGGGAACTCTCTAACATGGCAGGAATCTAGGGGCTAATCCATCTCTGTCATTTCCAACTAGTCAGTGAAACACACCACTACACAGCACTGAAACTTTCACTGAAAAAGATTATAGGCATGAATAAGCCAGTGGCATCTAGGTAAGCCATAATTTGTCATTCTGGCTTTCAAAGTGACCATATCTGACCACTGTATGGGAACCATAAGTTCCTGTTCACATGTCCAAATGCCACAAGCCAGTTCTGCACAGAAAATAACAAGCAAATTTCCATAGTACCACGAAAGAAGCCATAGGTTTCTTTCACAGTTCTTCAATATCCTAACATCCCACAATGATATGGGAATAGCTAACAACAAACATGACTAGATGAACCCCAGGAAAGCAAGTGAGGATGACCACTTCCTCTATGCTTATTTCTGCAGTTAAAGTCAAAGCATTATTTGGTAGCCCTCATTCAAACAGAAACTGAGGGACATTAACCAAAAGTGCGGATCGAGACTAGCGAGCAGGTAGTGCAGGCATGCCACAGAAACTTCTCTGGCCATTGTGAGCCCCAGGAAGAAGTCCCTTCCTCTCACCAAGTCATACCTTCATGAGCAAAAGAGCAGGGATGGGAGGTACTGGGCTCCATGCCACTACACCCACCAGAGGCGGTTGAGGTCGCACAGTAGGGCTTCAAAGGGAAAGGATGCTCCTCCCTGACAGTTTGTGTTTATTTTTGTATTCTGAAGCTATAAGCTGTGTGTCTATCTACCCCTAATTCAGAAAGGCCTTTACCTCTCAATATGTGTTGCAATAATTTCCTATTTTTGAAAGGCTGAAGGTCTCCCTGAGGCTGCAGTCAAGCCACTGGCCAGGGCTGCAGTCTCATGTGAAATCTCAACTGGGGAAGAAACCACTTCCAAATGTATTCATGTGTGGTTACATGGGCCTCTCCATAGGGCAGTTCACTACATGGCAGCTGACTTCCTTCAGAGTGAGTGAACCAAAGAATAAGAGAGAACGCCTTAGAAGGAAGTCATAGCCTTTTTGTAACCTAATAACAGAAGCGACATCCCATTACTCCTGCCATATTTGATTCATTAGAAGCAAGTCAATAAGTCCAGCCCACACTCAAGAAGAGTAGATACACAATCATGTGAGTGCCAGAAGGCAGAATCATTGGTGATCATCTTAGAAGCTGCCTACCACAAACCTCCAAGAGCATTAAATTATGTGGGTTATAAATGTCAATATTATCTGTCTTGGCAACTGATGCTAAGACATTTTTTTTATATTCTCACTTACTGATGGATTCCTTAAAGGTGGTGATGATAAATACATTGCTTGTTAACACAAATAACATCTTAGTACTATTATGAAAACAGATTTGACCTCACGGACCCCTGAAAGAGAGCTGCCTACATACCTATGTTAGCTTAATGTGAACATGTTATTCCTATGTTTCCTTAAGGTCAGTTCATTTCAGAATATGAAAGAGCATAATGAAGGAAAAGCCTCAGAAAGCTAAATTTATTTGTCTTGGTTTAATAACCCCACATCTGAAAAAAAAAGATATGAAATATGTTAAAATTATAGCTAACATATTAATGTTGACACTTGCTTTACTGATTAATGTACTTTTTTTTAACCTGTAACATGAAAGATTATTCTTTCCTTTCTTTATAATCAACCTATATCGTAGAGATTCTGGGTCTTGACAAAATAATTTTCTGAACTTTATATTGACTTTATTGAGACTTTTGTTATTTAAGAAGAACAACAAAACAAAGATTCTTCACTTACAAAATAACTAAGACTCTTTGCAATTCATGTCCTCCTCTATGTTTACTTTCAAATGTTTTATTGTCACTTTGATTAAATGCTTAACCAAATGCTGTTTCTCAGTCACCCAAGATTCTGTCTCGTACAGTGTTCAAATCCCTTTTACAACTTTTTTTGTTAGACTACTCAAAACTGGATTCTAAATATAAGAAAAAATAAAACTTTCAGAATCTGTCTTACACCTAAAACTAACTTTCTAGTTCCCCAGAAAATTGCAAATATTTGTTCTTTCACCTTATAAAAGGAGAAGTATTAGATTTATTTGGTGTGCACCTACTGTAAAATTGCATGGAAAGACTACGAATCAGAAAAGACACCCAGCCTGTCTGAGGTTAAATCTGCATAGGCAAAATGCTATTTATATTAATACTTCAGGAATTATATGCTCTATGAAAAGTTCTTGGATATTTCTCAATGCCCCTGCTACTATAATATGTTGTTTTTCCCTCAAGATAGCACCGATCAAAAGCCAAATGAAATAACTCTGCTGCCTTTTCCTATACTTATCAGAGTATTGGAGGCACTTTGAATGAAGTCACATTATCAGTAATAATTTTGCATATTATTAAAATGTTTAATTACTACAATCTTACATCTTTAATCTGCATAAAGCATCTTCTAAACCAGTGGCTCTCAAGTTAGAATGCACTCAAACTTATTATTGGAGCTCTATAAAAATACAAATGTCTATGCCCTACTCTCTACTTACTAGATCTCTTTAAGTAATGGTCTCTGGGAAAAAATGGTGACTTGGATTATTATATCTTAATCTCAAGTTTTTTTTAATCTTTATTTTATATTCCTTGAAACCAAAAGCCAACAAATTTCCTCAACAGTGCATGTTTCGTTTTATGAACTTTCATCAGACTTTCCACATTTGCAAAGTATTAGTTATAAAATAACTGCAGCCATGTAGTTATTTAATATTCTCATTATTTCTTATTATCTGCTGTGCAAATAAATGAAGACCCCAAATGAGAACAAGCAAAGGCTACTTAACCTGAGCTTGCTATAGCAAGAGAGTTGGCCACCATCACTTGCATTTGGCAAAGACTCAAAGATTGGCAGAGGAGTGGGAAAGTCTTATAGTGAAGAAAGAGAAGACTTCTGGAATGCCCTCACTGTAGGCTGTGGCATGGGGAAGCTGAATAGCGGGTATTATATGTGATTGGTTAGGGAAACATATTTTGCTTTCTCTGGTTGGTTCTACAGTTGGTAACAGGGGCAAAAATTAGGGAAGCTGTCAGTTATTAATCAAGTCCTGGCCACTTGGGGCCAATTGCTGCCAGGGTTATTGTTTGGTTTCTCAGTTGCTACAGAGAGTAGGTTGTCTTCTTGGGCGGGTTGCTCCAGTTGTGGGTCAGTTCTACATGTATACCCTAGTCCCTACAATTGTCTGTCTCATTGTCATTTACAGACAGCTTTTGTTTCACTCTCATGCTTGCGTGAAGGCTCTGCTATGAGCTATAGGTTAACACTTGTTTCTTTAACAACGGGCTGTCATAGTACCTGGCTTGAGGAAAAGGACTATACAAAGTACTACAAACTACAGATACTTCAAGAAATAGTTTTTTAGGTCCAACTTTCTGTGCTGATACTGCTTAGACAACTTTCATATCACAGAAGCAGGCTGAATCAAGATTTTCAGAACTAATGTTTAGTCTAGAAATACATGGTTTCATGAAAGCAGACTGCTAACCCAAGATCTAGCAGATCAATAATTACTTGCATAAGATGGAATGCCTTAATGAGGGACATTTTTTGGTGGTTGTTTATTTTTTATATGGTTGACATGGCTATATGGTCTATCTTCCAGATATAGTTTATATGGACTGACAGTTCAGTTTGCGAACTCACCCCAGAAAATGTGCTGCATACTTCATTGCTGAATATCACTACGGTCACCTTCAAAGTATTCTCCTTGGGAAGCTATGCACCAACACCCACACCTACTCCACCCATTAAAATAATTTTGGAACTCTTTCTGGAATGGCCATCAAAGATGTCATCGTATTACCCTTGATGTCCTGAATGTCATCAAAATGTCTTCCTTTCAATACTTCCTTTATCTTTGGGTAAAGAAAAAAGTCACTGGGGGCTATATCAGGTGAGTAGGGAGGGTATTCCAATACAGTTATTTGTTTACTGGCTGAAAACTCCCTTACAGACAGTGCTGTGTGAGGTGTGAGCTGGTGCCTTGTTGTGATACAAGAGCTCCTTTGGAATCTTTTTTTTTTTAAGTCAGAGTCTCACTGTCGCCCAGGTTGGAGTACAGAGGCACACTCACAGCCATCCCAACATTGACCTGCTGGGCTCAGGTGATCCTTCCACCTCAGCCTTCCAGGTAGCTGGAACCATAGGCATGTATTACCATGCCCAGTTAATTTTTTGATATACTGTGGAGATGAGATCTCATCAAGTTGCCCGGGCTGGTCGCAAACCTCTGGGCTCAAGTAATCCTCTCATCTCAGCCTCCCAAAGTGCTGGGATTACAAACTTGAACCACTGCGCCCAGCCTGGAACCATGTTTGCATACACTTTTTTCATGCCAAGATTTTCAGTTAAGATTTTTCTGTTTCTTTATTGGTGTTTATTTGGTCTGCTGTGCATCTCGCAGTCAGCCAATGATTTTGACACACAATTCAATGAATTTCTGCAATGTTTTCATCAGCTCTTCTTATTACTGACCATTCTGATCTCACTTCATCAGTGATGCTTTCTCTCCCCTCAGAAAAACACTTAATCCATTTGTACGCTGCCATTTTTTTCATGACATCATCACCATAAACTTGGACTAAGCGATCCCTGATTTCGCATCCAATCTTGCCAAGTTTAAAAAGAAACTTAATGTTTGTTCATTGCTTTAATTCAAGCCCTGACATTTTCACAACAGCACACAAAAACATGCAACAGCAATAATAAGCAAGACACTGCCACATGTCAACACAAACACAGATGTGAGACACTGGTATACCAAGGTTATGAAACCTTACCAAGTTGTTTGCACAGTGTTGCCAATGTACGTGTACAGTGGCAAGATCATGAACTTAATTGTCAGACCTGGTATGTAGTCCTTTCTCTCTCTTTCAAAGGTTTCTATAATCCAAAACAATTTAGCAAATTCTATTTCTGTAAACACAAGTGAAAATTTTAAAATGATATCTGATCGTCCCTGAACTCCAAGTTAGAAATCCTGAATTCTGAGTCGACTTGTTTTCTGCGACAATTTTGTTATTTGCATAGGTTCTTACCAGGATATGACTGGAAAAATTGAGTGTGCAGCCAGGGCCTTAGCTGAAGTGTCACATGTGAGAATAATCCTCATTGAATTTAGTATGACCAGACACTTTTGAGGAGCAAGGCTTGGCTTCACTTATGGAGATGGTCACTACAAAGTCCCACTGAGAATATGGTCCTGATTTACAGGGTCCCATTCTCAAAGGTTGTAAAGAAGTTCACTTCCTGGAAAGCCAGGGACCCTGGCGTTAAAGTTTTCACACTATCGTATATGGGCTGTCCTGGAGAAAATCGGAGATGAAAATAGAATGACCCAATGAATGACCAGGGGCCAAATTAATGAAGAGATGTCTGGCAGCTAAGAGGAGATGGCATCACGATGGAGAGTCCAAGAAAGATCTCTTGAAATGTTAAAATCAGGAGTAAGCTAGGTGGAGTTGAGGTTCTTGACAATGCTGCCTCTTAGTCACACTGACCCACTCTGAGTATCTGCGGTAAGGGGTAGGGGTAGAAGGGAACTGTCCCACTCCTTCCCAGAAATGAGGATGGGAAACTCTGGTGTGATGAGCTCAGGAGGCAGACCTGGGCTTGGATCCCTTCCTCTTGGGTGAGCTGGCAAGTTACCGAATCCCTCTTAGCCCTCATTCTCCTTATCTTTCTTTGCATTTATTTATTTTTATTTCCATGACTGTAGGGGCTCCAAATAGTTTTTGGTTACATGGCTGCATTGTATAGTGGCGAGGAAGTCTGGGCTTTAAGTGTACTCACCGCCCCCCCCACCTGCACGCATGGTACCTGTTAGGTGACGTTTTCTAAAAATTTCCTTATCTTTGGAGTGAGAAAAACAACATCCAGATTCTAGCATGGCTGTTCCGATGTAAACAGATAATGTCTGCACAATGTGTCGCTGTTACTGGCACAAAGTTAATGGTAGCCATTGTATTCTTATCATCACTTCCTCCCTGGAGATTCCCAGAGACTGTTATTAATATATCAGCAAGTTAATAAGCTGCCCGATCTGATGATTCTCCCTTGTCACTTTTGCAATCCTCGGTGGCTGCTTCTACTTGCTAAGGCTTTCACCTCTGGAGGTCAGGCCCACCGTTTGGAATTCCTCCCTTGCTGAGTGTGGGCGTGTGTGTGTTTTGGGGATTCTGGGACTCTGGGTGCCTCAGGTGACTGCACCCAGCCTGGGAGTTTGTTCCCGGAAAAGCGTCTACAGTGTCCCTGGGATGTTCTATGTGTGTGGGTTTTGGCAGCTCCTGCTGAGGCCAGAGAAGCTGGACCATGAGGCCAGGCCCCTCTTGGGTGGACTGCAGCCTCTCTGCATGTTAGAGAAGCACCGGCCACCCACCTAGAGAAAGCTGAGGGAAAGCTGGCGGCCCTGGGTCCCAGGCCAGACCAGAATTTACTTTATGGCTTTCTCCTAACTCAAGAGCTTAGAGAGGAGGGGAGGGAAGCCAAGCACCTGTTCCAAGTCAGATTCTCTGGGACCCTCTATAGGTGGGCCTCTAGGCCTCTCGCTCTATGAGAAAGGCCCAGTCTCCTGTTTCTCGAAGCTTCTGCCACATTTTTAAGAAGAGGATAAATGCCATAGTGGGGGTCATAAAAAGGGTAATTTATACATGTCCCGTGGATGCTTTGAAGAAAAACGTTTAAATGAATCATCACATTTGGAGATAGCACGGGACTCACATTTCAGGCATTCTAGGCAGAGAAGACTTCAGTCCTTCTGACCCCACCCCCCCACTCCTGGAGCTCTGGCGTGGTCCTCCAGGGCAGCTGACAGAAGTGGGGGAGCGTGCAGCGTGAGTCCAAGGCGAGCAGGTTGTGGATGTGAAAGGAAACGAACTGATTACAGAGACACGAGGCTGGTGCTGGGCATGGGGAACACCGTTTCCTCCGGGATCTGGGTGTGAGAAGGACCCGAGGACACCAGTCCTTCCTCCCACAGCCCTATGAAGCCTCAGAACCTCCAGTCCGGTCTCCTGTTAATTAGCAAATGGCCATTACTTTGGCCCTGGGACCACAGTCGAGTCCCCTACCATAAGGCAGATTTCTATGCCCTGCGTGGGTCCCAGGAGAAAACCATGCCCCACCTGGGCTGGCGGGGAGCTCCCTGCAGCCCTGCGGAGAGAAGCCACCATGAGACCCTCTGGATTCCTAGGCAGATAGTGAGGGCAGGTCAAGGACAAGGACCCTTTACCCAGGATCCACACATTTCCCGTTGGCCAAAACCAGGGTAATACCAGAGGGTCATTCATCAAGTCAATTTCGACCTAATATGCTCAACTCGTTTTCTCTTTGAACTTGCATGAAATCTGGAAGATACACGCTGTTATTTGCATGAAACCTGGAAGATACATGTTGTTATTTCCATTGTTCCATGATAGGCATGAAGGAACCTGCCCCAAGGAGCAATGGCGGAGCAAGTTTTAGGGCTGGGCACAGGTCCCTGTCGCACCAAACATCCAGGGTTTGTCTCGGCACATGATGAAATTGTGAAGGTCCATCACAATTTCAAAGTGTGTCTTTCATGGCTCCCGTTTCTTATGCTGGATATTCTCTTCTTGTTCCTCCAGAATCTTTGTCCTGTCGTTTCTGCCCTGCTGCTTGCCTGAACTCCATGCCTGCATTGAAGGGCTCCCCTGCTCTCTGGTTTTCCACTGGGTTTGGCCAATGGGAGTCCCCATCAAAGATCCCAGGAAGCAGACTTTGGGAAGAAGTAGAGGGAGTCATGGCTGGGGCGTTGGCTTCCCCGGCTCCCTGGCCGCCTTCCATAGTGATGGCCCTCCCACCGGATGGCCCCTCCACTTGACATTTGACCCAGGGACAGTAATGGCTCTCTTCTTCCCTGTTGCTGGCCCTACTTCGAAAACTCTCGTTGGTTTTCTGTGATCCTGCCCAGCCCTCTCCCTTGTTCTGTCACGAAACTCCTCAGCTACCTTGTGTGGATGTGCCTGCTCTTTTCCCATGGGGTTCCTGACTGATTCATAAACACACACACACACACACACACACACACACACACACACACACCCTGTCCAGTTTTTTCCCTTTCCTCTGCTTGTGCTACTCCTGCCTCCCTTCTCCAGGCCACAGTGGCCCCAGGCCTCCTCTTCACGCCGCAGTCGGCCGCCAACGGTTCTCTGAAAACGGAACTCCAACCCAAAAGCCAGAAGAGGAGGCTCCTCAAAGCCAGGCGAAGGGTGTGAGGCTTCTGAACAGTGGTACTTTAAGATCTAACAGCTGGACACACACAGAATAGAGGAGCGGCCAAGGACACCAGCAGGGGATGCAAGTCGCTGCTGTCAAAACAGCTCAAGCATGAGGCCCCAGGAGCCACAGTGAAGGCAGGGAGTGGCAGGAAGGGCGGAAGGGCGGCTCCTAGCTGCCTTAGAGGCTTGGGAGGCCGTGAGCACGGGGACCGGAAACAGGTGGAGCCGGATGTCAGAGACCACTGTGGCACCATCAGGTCTCCTAGCACAGGCAGAGAGAGGAAGCAGGAAGCCCTGGATTCTGGCAACCCAGGACCTGAGTCTGGCCCACTGGGGGCACATGGGTGCCCTGAGTGGGAGGGATGGCACTCAGGGAAGGTAGAGGACCTTTGGCTCTCACAGTTTGTCTCTGACTGGGTCTTGGGCAATTCACACCATTTTCCCCCAGAACTGCCTGCCGGGGCAGAGTGGCTCAAGAGAGTCAGGCCGCAGAGAATTCTCCTTACCTGTGCTCTTCCAATAACTGTAGTCTCTTCCAGGCAGACCTTTCTTGCAGTGATTGGCAGCACCCCTGACCACATTTTAGTCAGCCTGCTCTCTGTCCTTACTTCCCTGGGAGGAGTGGCTGGCGGAAATCCTCTGAGCCTTTCCCATTCTGGCTGGGAAATCGACAAAGTTGGAGAATTAGCGTGTGCGCGTCTGGCACCACCTAGCGATGCAAGGACCATCTGCACCTGTCAGCCCAGTCTCCGGGAAGGCAGTTTGCATTCTTATTGTGCAGCCTTTCTCAGGCTTTGGTGTGCATGAAGGTCGCCCGGGATGCTTGTTAAAAATGAGGATTCCTAGGCCAGGTGTGGTGGCTTACGCTTGTGATCCCAACGCTTTGGGAGGTGGAGGCGGGAGGATTGTTTGAGCTCAGAAGTTCGAGACCAGGCGGGGCAACATAGTGAGATCTTGTCTCTAAAAAAATCAAAAGCTGGGCGTGGTGGCACGTGCCTATAGTCTCAGTTACTTAGGTGGAAGGATCACCTGAACTCAGGGGGTCAAGGCTGCGGTGAGCCCTGATTGTGCCACTGCACTTCTAACTAAGTGACAGATAAGATCCCCATTTTAAAAAAGAATTCCTGGATTCCAGACCCTGTGGTTTTATTTATTCTATTGTCTGGGGAGGCATTTAAGAATGTTTTTCTAACAAACATCAATTTGTAAGGCACTTATACTTGTAAGGCAGGTCTCTGGACCACACTTTGAGGACCACTCTCAGGAAGGACCGTATCTCTTAAGTGTCCAGTTCTACATGGATAATTGTGTACACTTGTCTGGCTTTGAGAACTTTGCTCACCACTCATAAATCTGTATCTTTATGCAAAATCTCCTGAGTTTCAGCTGGTATTTTTTTTTTTTTGAGTTGGAGTCTCACTCCGTCAGCCTCAACCCACTGGACTCCGGCCATCCTTCCACCTCAGCCTTCCAAGTAGCTGGAACTACAGACACGTGCTACCATGCCCCACTCATTTTTTGATTTATTGTAGAGATGAGGTCTCGCCAAGTTGCCCAGGAGGGTCTCAAACTCGCGGGCTCAGGCAATCCACTCACCTCAGCCTCCCAAAGCTGCGGGATGACAGGCTGAGCCACCGAGCCCGGCTAACCTCTGAAATTTTAATCTCTATACATCATCCCACCCCCCAAATAAACCTTGTATTAGTCAGAACCAACAGGATGTACACATATATAGAAAAAGATTTCTTATAAGGAATTTGTTCTTGCAGTTTGGGAAACTTAGAAGTCCCAAGATCTACAGTTTCAAGTTGGAGACCCAGAAGAGCCAATGGTAAAGTTCCAGTGCAAAAGTCAGCAGACCCAAGAAGAACTGATGTTTTAGTTCAAGTCCAAAGGCAGGAAGAGTTGATGTCTCAGCTCAAGGCAGGTAGAAAGAGGGCCAGCTTTTTTGCTCTATTCAGGTCTTCAATTCATTGGATGAAGGGCGCCCACATTAGGGAGGATATTTTGCTTTATTCAATCTACTGATTCAAATGTTAACATTAAATGTTAAAAACATCCTCATAGACACACCCAGGAAAATGTTTAGCCAACTTGATCTCACAGCCAAGTCAGGTTGACACAAAATTAACCACCAAAAGTTCACTCCTTATCAACTTGGCACACATACTAATGTAATTAAACTATACTAACATTCAAATGAAGACAATAACATGATTATAATTCCCCTACTCTAGTACAACTATCCTACATACAACAGAAAACATACTAACCCCTTTTCTAGGAGGCCAAGTTCTTGAGTGTTGGTCACTCTTTCCCATGATATCTCAAAACCTAAACACTATGTTGGAAAATGAACAACACTTAAGTACTATGATATAAAGTCAATGCATCTATGTTACATAAGGGAAACAGAGAAGAGGGAAAGCAAAGATTTCAATAAGCACATGTATACTAATAAGTATGCAACTTGTTACCTTCTTCCACTACCCCTTCTGTATTCCCTTTGTCTTCTACAAGCATCTCAGCTGCTCATGTTTCTTTACTTGGAGGGTAACATAAACCTGCACTTATGAAGGGTCTGGGTCATTAATAATCCTATCTGAATCGGGTTGTTTTCGTTTTTCATTGACATCAATCACAAGGCATAGTAATACTAAGAGAGACCATAAGAGATTTTCCATATCTCGGAATACTCTTCTTAGTCTCTATTGTACAGCGGTAGTCCAATGTACCCTTGGTTGTCCAGATTAATTATCTCAGCCAACATCATAACTCCTTTCTTGACCTGTTGACTCAAAAGCATATGGAGACCAAAGTGTCAGACGGTAGTCTTAACTTCCAGTTCAACGGAATCATCATTGTGTCTCCTGGTGGAGCATTCCTCCCTTTGAAGCTAAACCTCTAAGCCAACTGAGCATAAGGTCACAGGAACAGGAAGCAAACATTTTGCTAGTGGGTCAATAGTGGTAATAGTGAGTGGCGTCACTTCCATTTTCACCCCTTGGTTCCTGAACCCATAAATCCGGGTTATGGGAGAAAGATCACCTTATATTGGATGCTGATTCAGAGCATATACAGCCTTCTGGAGAACGTTGTTCCAATCCTGCAAGGTCTTACTACTACCTGGCACTGTAATTGAATCTTCAAAAAGCCATTCCACTGTTCTATCAAGCCAATTGCTTCAGCATGGGAGGAAACATATTAAGACCACGGAATTCTATGGCATGTGCCCATTGTCACATTTCTTCTAGCCTGACAGCCTTTGAGCTGGAATATCGGGTTTTGTTTCTTCCTGCCTTCAAACTCTAACTAAAACATTGGCTCTCGCCGGGCTCAGTGGCTCAGCCTGTAATCCCGCACCTTTGGGAGGCTGAGGTGAGTGGATTGCCTGAGCCCGCGGGTTCAAGACCCGGCTGGGCAGCAAGACCTCATCTCTACAATAAATCAAAAAATCAGCCCGGGCATGGTTGCGCATGCCTGTAATTCCAGCTACTCGGAAGGCTGAAGTGGAAGGATCGCCGGAGCCCAGCAGGTCGAGGCTGTGGTGGCCGGGAGCGGCCACTGCACTCCAGTCTGGACGACAGAATGAGACTCTGACTCAAAAAAAAAAAAACAACATTGGCTCTTCTTGGGCCTCAAGCCTGCCAGACTTGGAACTGGAACTACACCATTGGCTCTCCTGAGTCTCCAGCTTGCTCACTGCAGGTATTGGGATTTGTCATTCTCCACAACTGCACGAGCCAATTCCCTATGACTGACAAATAAATAAATGACAAATACTCTCCTACTGGTTCTGTTTCTTTGGAGAACTCTGACTTAAGTAGATTTTGGTACTGGGAGTAATGTTTAACCAAGTATCTGGGCAACCCAGGGTCCAGTCAAGTTGACACACAAAATTAACCATCACAGCCCCGCCTCCTTCTTTTAGCTCTTCTCGGTGTAAGGCAAATGCGGAGAAAAAAGAGAACGAGCCAAGAAAAGGCAAAGAAAAGAAAGTTTAATTTATTCACGGGAAAGAAAAGGATGACTGGCCCTTAAGAAGAACCAGCGGCTTGTTCTTTTGGCGTGCCACTTTTGTACCCCCAGCTGGGGTCTGGTGGTCACGTAGCACACGTAGTCCTGAGGAAGCAGGTGCCGGTGGTCGCGTGGTCCCTAGACGTGGCCTTGAGGAAGCAGGCTGGTGCTGGAGGTCATGGAACCCTGAGGAAGCAGTCTGGGGCTGATGATTACACAGCCTTGAGATGCGCTTCTTGAGAAAGCGGGTGTTGGCGGTAAAGCAAGACATCGCTTAAGCAAGCAGGGAAGGAGCGGGGAGGGGCGAGTGGGAGCTGTAGGTTCCCCACACTAGGCACCACCATCATCCCCAGTCACCAAACCGGAAAACTGGGAATTGTCTTTGCGTCTGTCTTCTTCCTCACCCACCCCCCAGCTATTCCGTGAAGGTTTTGTGCTGATTTTGCCTCATAAACGGATGTCCTCTCCTCTCTATCACTACTACTATTTTTTTTTTTTTGAATTGGAGTCTCACTCTGTCACCCAGACTGGAGTGCAGTGGCTGGTCCCGGCCACCGCAGCCTCGACTGCTGGGCTCGGGCGATCCTTCCGCCTCAGCCTCCAGAGGAGCCGGAATTACAGGCATGCCCTACCACGCCCGGCTGATTGTTTTGATTTATTGTAGAAATGAGGTCTCGCTGCCCAGGCGGGTCTCGAACCCGCAGGCTCAGGCAATCCACTCACCTCGGCCTCCCAAAGCGGGGGATTACAGGCTGAGCCACCGAGCCCGGCACTGCTACTATTTAATTCAGGCCTCTCTCTATCCTTTCATAGACAACTCAATTACTTCCTTATTGGTTTTACCGGTTATCTCTTGCCCCTTCTTAAATCTATTCTTGACACACTAGCCAAAATGATATTTGTTGATTCACTGTTTAAAACATCTCAATAGAGCCGGACTCGGTGGCTCAGCTTGTAATCCCATGCTTTGAGAGGTTGAGGTGAGTGAATTGCCTGAGTCCGCGGGTTCGAGATCCGCCTGGGCAACTTGGCGAGACCTCATCTCTACAATAAATCAAAAACTAGCCGAGCGTGGTAGCACGCGCCTGTAATTCCGGCTACTCGTAAAGCTGAGGCGGAAGGATCACCCGAGCCCAGCAGGTCGAGGTTGCAGTGGCCGGGAGTGGCCACTGCACTGCAGTCTGGGCGACAGAGTGAGACTCCGACTCAAAAAAAAAAACAAAACTCAATAGTTTCCATCACCTAGAATACAGCTTGGCAAACTTTTTCGGTAAAAAGACACATAGTAAATATTTTAGGCTTTGCAAGCCATATGGCCTCAGTCACAACTACTCAGTTCTGTTTTAAAGCGAACAAAAGCAATATCCAAAATAGAAACATTTGCTGTAAGGGTGTGAGAGGAAAATGAGATATCAGAATGAAGGATTAGTAAACTCAAGGAATTATCCATTTTAGGAACGAGAGAAAAAAGAGTTTATAAAATGAATAGAGCCCCAAGTATTTGTGAGTCAACAACGTAAAAGGTCTAATATTTATGTCACTGGAGTGGCAGAATGAGAGGAAAACGAAATGGGGGTGGATATATGCAGGGCTGACCATTAGGTTCACGAACCATCCTAGAAAAAGTGCTATATATCTCATCGCTGAATATCACTATGGTCACTTCAGCGTACTCCTTGGGAAGCTACGCACCGATGCCCGCATCTAGTCCCCCCGTCAAAGCAATTTTGGAACTCTTTTTCTGGAATGGCCATCGGAGCTGTCATTGTTATTTGTTGAGGACTGACAATTAAATTTGCAAGCTTGCCACTGTGCACATACATTGGCAGCATTGTACAAATAACTGTATTGGAACACCCTCCTTGCTCACCTGATCTGGCCCTCAACGACTTTTTTCTTTACCTGAAGATAAAGGAAATATTGAAAAGAAGACATTTCATGACATTCAGGACATCAAGGGTAATACCACAACAGCTCTGATGGCCATTCATGAAGAGTTCCAAAATTGCTTTAACGGGTGGACTAGGAACCAGCGTCAGTGCATAGCTTCCCAAGGGGAGTACTTCAAAGGTGACTGTAGCGATTGTTGATGAAAATGCCACAGTCACTTGATGATGGAGTTTTTCCAGACTGAATTTTAAAAAGCAAGACCCAATTATTGTGTCTAGAAGAAACACACTTTAAATATAAAGGTATATAAATATACTAAATGTCAAAGGTTGAAAAACGGCATACCATGCAAACACTATAAAACTATATTGACCGGATTTGGTGACTCGGCCTGTCATCCCAGCACTTTGGGAGGCCGAGGCGAGTGGATTGCCTGAGCCTGAGGGTTTGAGACCCACCCGGGCAACTTGGTGAGACCTCGTCTCTACAATAAATCAAAAATCAGCCAGGTGTGGTAGCGTCGCCTGTAGTTCCAGCTCCTTGGAAGGCTGGGGGGAAGGATCGCCCGAGCCCAGCAGCTTGAGGCTGCGGTGGCCGGCAGTGGCCACTGCACTCCAGTCTGGGCAACAGAGTGAGACTCCAACTC
>NW_007246162.1:38241-43012 GCF_000164805.1 Carlito syrichta | reverse complement strand
AAAAAAAAAAAAAAAAAAAAACTATATTAATGTCAAAGTAAACTTCAGAACAAGGAATTTTACCAAGGATAAATCATGTGATGATAAGAGGTTAATTCACCAAAAATATATAGCAATCTTAAATGTGTATGTACCTAATAACTGATCTTTAAAACACAGGAAGCAAAAACTGGCAGAATTGAAAGGAGAAATCTATAAACTCACAATCACAGCTGCAGATTTCAATGCTTCTTTCTCTAGACCATATAGAAGAAAAATCAGCAATGGCATAGACAACCTGAACAACATGATTGAAACACCTTGATCCAATTGACATAAGAGAATACCCTCATAAAATGACACAATACACATTATTCTCAAGTACATGTGAAATTTTCACCAAGATAGACCATATTCTGAGCCATAAAACAAAACTTAGCCAATCAAAATAAGGGAAATTGTGTAAGGTATGCTTTCTAACAACAGTGGGGTTAAACTAGCAATCAGTAACAGAAATATGTTTTTTTTTTGAGTTGGAGTCTCACTCTGTTGCTCAGACTGGAGGGCAGTGGCCACTCCCAGCCACCACAGCCTCGACCTGCTGGGCTCCGGCGATCCTTCTGCCTCAGCCTTCCAAGAAGCTGGAAGTACAGGCACGTGCTACCATGCCCGGCTAATTTTTTTGATTTTTATTGTAGAGATGAGGTCTCACCAAGTTCCCCAGGCGGGTCTCAAACCCACGGGCTCAGGCAATCCACTCACCTCGGCCTCCCAAAGCGTGGGATTACAGGCTGAGCCACTGAGCCTGTCCAGAAAGATATTTTTTAAATCTCCAAATGATTGTAAATTAAATTAAAAATGAAATAACCCATGCATTAGGTAGGAAGTCACAAGAGACACTAAAGCATATTTTGAACTTAGTGAAAATAAAGTCACAACTACCAAAATTAAAGCAGTGCTCACAGGGAGATTTGTTGCTTTCCATATTTATGCTAGAAAATAAAGTTTCCAAATCAGCAATCTCAACTCACTTCAAAAAATTAGAAAAAGAAGAACAAATTAAGTCAGAAATCAGCAAGGAAAGTTAATCAAGATAAGAGGAGAAAACACCAATTACCAATAATGAATGAAATAAGGAATATAAGCGAGGATGTCACTGTAAAGCCTATATACATCGAAAAGAGCAATAAAGGAGTACTATCAAAGACTTGATGCCTGTACAGTCCATAAAGCTTAGATTAAATGAATCAATTTCTTGGCAAACACAAATTTCCAAAGCCCCTCAAGGATTTCAGCAACCTGAATATTTCTATATTTTAAAAAACTCTAGATCCAGAATGCCTTGGTTGAAGTTATGGCTGTACCATGTGCCAGTGGTGTAATCTTGAGAAAGTTACCTAATGTCTCCAGGTCTCATTTCCTCATATGCGAAGATTATTAATAATAATACCTATCTCACAAGGTTGTTTTGAGATACAAGTGAGCTAATATTTTCATAGTGCTTAGAAATGCTAGACACCTAGTAAAGGACTCTGCTTATTAAATAAACTCATTAGATAAATCCACATACAGACTGAAGAACACCAAAACAAAATCTTTAAAGCAAACCAAAGAGAGTTAGCTATAAAAATTGACAAATGAAAAGATAATTATCTACTCAAAGACAATAATGCATGACAAGACACAGTGCAACAATATATTTAACTTGTTAAGAGAAAAACAATGAAAATCATATAACAAAAATAATTTTCAAATACAAAGATGATTCATTTTTAGGCAAACAAAAGAGTTGAGTTGGTCACAAAGAATTATTGTTAAAAGGAATTCCAAAGGATACTCTTTAGAAAGAACAAAAATTATTCCAGAAGAAATATGTGAGGTGTGAGAAAAAAATAAAGCAATAAATATATGAGTAAATCTAAGTAGTATTGACTAAATAATATAGCAATAATATAAATGCTTTATGAATTTTTTTAGAAGAATGATAAAGCATGAAAAAACTAGCAATGTAAGTTCCAGGGGGGCGATCAGAGTTAGTTTTCCAAGCTTCACTTATTTTTTCAGAGGATAAAAAAGATTAACTTTGATTAGTATCATGTTAAAACTTCTAGACTAATATAATGGAGAAAAAGAGTAAATAACTTCCAAACTAGTAAAGTAGAAAAATTGAATAAGAATATGTGCTTAATTTAAAAGAAAACAATAATTGAAAAGTAAAATAGATAGAATGTAAAAATTAAGATGGCAGAAATCCACATATTGGTAAGCATAATAAATATGAATGACTTAAAAGTATTAGTTAAAAAATAAACATTGTCATACTAGATTTTGAGAAATTAGTCTGGGGGTTGTTTAGGAAATAAAAGATATAGAAAGGATACAGAAAGACTAGCTGCAAAAGGATGGAAAAAGAAATACCAGGCAAATGTTACCCAAAGAAAGTAGTGTAGCTATATATTAAGATCAGTAAAATCAGCTTTAAGGCAAATGGCATTAATAAAGTTTTTAAATTACCACATAAAGATAAGAGATTTAATTTACCAGAAAAAAAAAACAGCAATTCTAAAATTATATGAACCTAGAAGCCCTGAACCTAGAAGCAAAATATGTCATTCTATCATGATAAATTGTGTCATACTTACTCATTAAGTAATGAATCAGTCCTGGTGGAAAATCAGTAAGGATATTGAAGATTTGAACAACACAATGATTTAACGGACATATATGGAATCTTGCACCCAACAACTAGAAAACACACATTTTTCCTCAAGCACACATCAAATCAATTTTTAAAATTGTGGTCTTCAAAATCCAAAATAAAAATTTAGAAATACACTTTTTAGTCACTCACGGGTCAAAAAATTAATTGCACAGGAAATTAGATACTAATTCCTAATTAAATTAATTTGATTTGGGAAACAAACCTTGCGGTCCTTCTCAATTACCTTCTTCTTTCTCTCTTGACAGGGGTCCACCTATACCTGGTTCCCACTATACTTTGGACTTCCATGAAACTTCTCCCTGCGGGGTATGGGATGTGACTTCCTGAGCAGTCAATGAAGGATGGATAACATATCTTGGAAATGTAGGGTAATGAGTTTCCATGGTATGAATCTTGACTAGTGGGAAATAGAAGATGAAATGCAGCCGGGAAATAAATTCTTCTTCCTTTCTCTCTGCTGCAGTTGACTCAGAGTTGAGGCCCCTCATTGCAAGCTTTCTGGAGAAATTCAATACACTGACTAAACACAGAGTAACCAATTGCCTCTTTCCAGCTCATTGTGAAGTAATATGTGGTACAATTAGGTTCTGTGTCACATTTCATTGTATGTTCCTTTGCCTTTGTTTTCTCTCATTTTCACTGCCCTGTCTTGTACTTTCCAAACATGTGAACGACTTAATTATTGCTTCAGGCTCTGCTTTCTAAAGGACCCCAGGTAACACAATTTAAAAGTGAATGATGATAAAATGCTACATATAAAAACTTTTGAAATGCACCTAGCAATATCTAAGAGGAAACTTTGTGCTTGACATATCTATATTGGAAAGGAGGAAAGATTTAAAATTAGTAAGTTATCTATCCAATTAAGAAGTTAGAGAGGGAATAATAGAACAAATCCAAAGTCAATAAACCCAAAAGTCAGTCTGTTGAAAAGATGAATACTCCTGGGCACGTTGGTCGATATCTGTAGTTCCAGCTACTCAGGAGGCTGAGGCAGGAGGATTGCTTGAGGCCAGGAGTTTCAGGATATAGTGAGCTATTCAGATAGGGTGTCCACACTAAGTTCAGCATCAGATGGTGAACTTCAAGGAACAGAAGGATGAACCGGCTCAGAACATTAAGGGAGCAGGTAAAAACCCCTGCGCTGATCAGTAGAGGCATCACACCTATGCCTAGCCACTGCACTCCAATCTGAGCAACATAGCAAGACCCCATATCTTTTTTTTTTTATGAATATTTCAGAAAAGCATATGGGAGAAAAAAGAAAAAGGCACACACACAAAAATTTAGTAAAGAAGAAAGGGACAACACCACAGTAAACATTTAAAATAGTAAGCAAGTACTATTTTAAGTGAATATGCCAATTAAATGTGAAAACGCAGGTTAAAATGACGATTTTCTAGTTGCAACTTCAATACGGACTTCAGCAGAAATAGGAAACTGGAAGAGAAGTTGAATCAGGACTTTTGGTTCTTATAGGAGGATGGCAGCCCGCCTAAAGAAAGATCTCTACGGTCATCCTCTGAAAACTACGCAGAACAAGGTTACTGCTCACCCACACCTATATCAGAAGACCGTTTACACACGAGTGGGGTGCAAGGGTAGGCAAGGAGCAGACCCAGCCCTAGAACTCTCTCTGGGGTGGAGAATCGGGCAGAGCTTTTGGGCAAGAGACGTGCAGCTAGATCCAAGCCGTGGCAGAAAACAAATAAGCTTCGCCAGAGACGGCATCAGAAAGGGAGCAGTCCATCCTGGATGGAGACATGGTGACAACGATACTTGGGAGATTAGGTAGATCTGCACAAAACGGCCTTAAAAAGCGTGTGAGCCGTTAAGGACTTTGTGAAGAGAGGAAGGCTAACTTGAAAGAAGGAGGCATTCCGTAGAGGCCTGATAGGATGAAACATAAATTAGGTGTCATCAGAAACAGTACCCCAAAATTAGAAACATGTCACTTTCTTTCTCTCTCTCTCTCTGTCTCTCTCTCTCTCTCTCTCTCTCAGTCTCTCTCTCTCTCAGTCTCTCTCTCTCTCTGTCTCTCTCTCTCTCTCTCTCTCTCTCTCTCTCTCT
>NW_007246162.1:3884-38221 GCF_000164805.1 Carlito syrichta | reverse complement strand
TCAACGACTTATGTTGACAGATAAGTACATGAGCACCTATAGCAACAGACAGAGCATGCTTAAGACACAAGAGAACAACAACAGCCCACTGAGTTGAGATATAATTCCAACTTTGGAGACTGGGGAGTAAGAAGCAGGCATGTTATATGGGATCAGAAAAAACATGTTGCTTAAAGTTCAATAAAGAGAATAACAACTTGTCAAGAAGAATAGTATTATGAATTCAAGGCAAAGAATATCGTCAGTTTGGAAGTCACAGAACAAGATAATGCCATCAGTGTCACTCTTTCAAAAATAGCAACAAATGACAAAAATACAAATTTCTATCACATTCTTTCTTTTTAAATCTTTTTCAGTCTATCTCTCTTTCAGTATCTCTCTCTACAGGTCTTTCTCTCTCTCTCTCTCTCTCTCTCTCTCTCTCTCACACACACACACACACACACACACACACACACACCCCATCATTGATAAGCTGTACTTCCTTGTCCCATCAGGAGAGGGCACTGTTGAATTTTACAACCCAGTCAGGTCCACTGTCTTAGCCTGGGTTCCCACAAAAGCTGGGCTTGAGAACAAGGCCTGCACACAGAGAATTTATTTTGAGAAGCTATCTCAAGAAATAGGAGTGAGGGACTAGGGAAGAGGGAGAAGGAAAATCTATTCAAGGTTGCATGACTGTGCAGAGAAGCGCTGTAAGCAACCGGGCCTCAGGCTTGCTGAGAACCCTCTGTGGAACATGGAGGTTGCAGAATTGCCTGTCTTTGGGTCAGAAGAGGGGAGTATCCAGTCTACCCATTCTCTCTCCCACTGGCTCATAGGCAGCCATGGAGGCGTGCTGCTCGAACCTCCCTTCAAGAAAGAACTTGCCTTTATTTATTTTTATTTTTATTTTTTTGAATTGGAGTCTCACTCTGTTGCCCAGACTGGAGTGCAGTGGCCGCTCCCAGCCACCACAGCCTTGACCTGCTGGGCTCCAGTCATCCTTCCGCCTCAGCCTTCCGGGTAGCCGGAATTACAGACGTGCGCTTCCACGCCCGGCTGATTTTTTGATTTATTGTAGAGATGAGGTCTTGCCAAGTTGCCCAGGCGGGTCTCGAACCCGCGGACTCAGCCTCCCAAAATGCTAGAACTTGCCTTTTAACTTCAGGAAGGGCGCTTAGCAGAAAGCCTCCAATGGTGGTGCCTTCGGGGTCTGCTGTGGCTTTTGAACCAAAGCCATGCTCTTTTGGGGTGGCACCAGTCGGTGAGGAAGCATGGTGGGGGTCCTAGGACCTGGCCATTTCTGCTCTGAGTGGGCAATCTTTGTCCCAGAGCTCCCTTGGGGCTAAGACGGACAGCTCTGCCTCACCATGAGAGGCTCCCTGGCCCCAACCTTGTGTCCTGTCCTGTTTTCTTCCACAGAGGTCTGATCCCGTTGTGGTCTGAAGGCTTTTCCTCCCCAACTCTGCTCCCCACCCTCACCCTCACCATCCTGTCACAGGCCCAAACAACCACTGGCACTCCTGACTCCGTCTCAGCATCCGCTCCCTAGAAGACTGCTGCTGCGGTCATGGATGGCCCATGGATGTGAGCTCCTTTGAACTTCCAGTTTTGCCCATGCCGCAGAATGGCTGAGTGGACTCATTGTGGGCACATCACATGGCAGTGCCAGGGAAATCTTAGGAGGAGACATGCATGCTAGATATGCAAAACTAGACATATGCAATGCTGCTGAAGCCAGCTGGTTGCCTCAGCGCTGCCAAGAGTGAAAAAAAAAAGTGAGCTGAAGCCGGGTTCGGTGGCTCAGCCTGTAATCCCAGCACTTTGGGAGGCCGAGGTGAGTGAATTGCCTGAGCCCGCGGGTTCGAGACCTGCCTGGGCAATTTGGCGAGACATCGTCTCTACAATAAATCAAAAAATTAGCCGGGCGTGGTGGCGCACGCCTGTAGTTTCAGCTACTTGGAAGGCGGAGGTGGAAGGATCGCCGGAGCCCAGCAGGTCGAGGCTGTGGTGGCCGGGAGCAGCCACTGCACTCCAGTCTGGGCGACAGAGTGAGACTCCAACTCAAAAAAAATTAGTGAGCTGGGAAGATGTGAAGCCAAACTTCAGAGGTGTCTGTTACAACCGACTGTCCTTTGCATGACTCAGATTCCTGCCTAGGGTTATGTCCAAGCTGTTACAGAGCCTTCAGTGTGTAGCCAGACAACACACACGGGGTAGCAAATAAATTCGAGTGTGCATGCTGCAGCTGGTGCCAAAGTTAGAGTTCATACTCGTCACGTCCCTCATCCACCACACCTAGAGATCCCCTCCCACGAGCCGGCACTTCAGTGGGTCAGCTTGATCAGCTTCATCTCAGAGGGGTCAGAGCCCTTGCTGGACTATGGAAAGGACACCCCCTGGTTCCAGGTGGCCCTCTGTTGTGTAGCTCTTGCAGTAGCTATGGTCAGCCATCCCCATCAATATTTGCACCTCCTTCGTTTGCCTGCAGCCCTACCGACATGAGGATCTCAAAACGAGGTCGTGGTTGCAGCTTCATTTTCATGCAGCCCTCGCTGTGTCCCCTGGTGGGATGCATGTCACCCTCCCTGCGCCTCTGCTCCCTCTTTCAACAGTCAGCCAGGGCAGGGAAACACCAGTCACCTCTATTTGCAAGCCAAATACTTCCACGGCAGTGGCTCCTCATATGTGACTTGAGGCTAAGGGATCAGAGAAACTACACTGTTCTCCACTCCTGTTGAATCCTTTTTACCATCGCCTTCCTTCCTGATGAACTCACTACTCTCTCTTTATAGGCTTGAGTTGGGTGGGGACCCCTGGACCAGCTTGGCCACCCCATAGCTAGTCCTGCGGAGATGGGCCCCTTGTTAGAATATGGAACTATTTATGGTCTATTCTTGTTAGTTTTGAGGCTTCAACAGAAACTCTAAATGACCAGAAATGTTCGATTTAAAATAAAAGATGTTTAGCCGGACTCGGCGGCTCAGCCTGTAATCCCGTGCCTTGGGAGGCTGAGGTGAGTGGATTGCCTGAGCCCGCGGGTTCGAGACCCGCCTGGGCAACTTGGTGAGACCTCACCTCTACAATAAATCGAAAATTAGCTGGGCGTGGTAGCGCGCGCCTGTAGTTTCAGCTACTTGGAAGGCTGAGGCGGAAGGATCGCCGGAGCCCAGCAGGCGAGTCTGTGGTGGCCGGGAGCGGCCACTGCACTCCAATCTGGGCGACAGAGTGAGACTCCAACTCAAAAAAACAAATAAAACAAGATAAAAGATGTTCAACCTCAGTAGTCATAGAAATGTAATAAGCAATAATGAAACGTCACTTTTGACTCATGTGGTTGGCAGAAATTAATAAGAACAATAATAACAACCAATGCTGAGAAGGGCCCAGAGCAACTCAAGGCTAATAAGAATGAATGCAGTTATAATTTTTTCCATATGAGGAAAGGAGGTTTTCATACTGGGAAAATACCAATGATAGTTCATTTTTCAAATCTAATATGCAATATGTTAAAGATATAGTTTTCAAAACACAAGTTACTTTAAACCTTTAAGTTCTAGTTCATCTTGTTTTATTTATAAATTTAGTAACTAAAAATTATTTCTAAAATAAATTATACTAGCTCTTTGATCAGTGTTAACTAATTTATGTTTAGTGGATTAAATCCTTCTTAAATGTGCATTTCACTTACAAAGAATGAATCATATTTCCTTAGACATTTGCAACCACAGTCACAAATTTAATATATTAGGCTCTTCCAGGCAACTGAAACTCCTGCTTTGGCAGACTTAACAAGCAAAATTATTCTTAGTAATTATGCTACTTTTGTAAATGAATAAATCAATCTTATACATGTGGTAAATCAGATTCTCTTACCCATTTCGAACATTATGAGAACAGAAAAGAAAGCAAAGCAGAGCAATTATTTCAGGATTTCAAGACTTATTACAAGGCCCACTTAACAAGACTTAATACAACTCACTTAGAAGAAATCCGCATCCATTTTTTTCATTATTTCTGTACGTATTTGTAGACCTGTCTAAGGTTATAAGTTACTCCTTCAACCTAGGGAAAATATCACAGTCTCAGCAGAATGATCCTATCCAAGATGCAGGCCGAAAAGATGCCTAATTTTACTGACTGGTATAAGATGTGTCTGCACATTCTCTCTCTGTTACAGTATGTTCCCCTACATACGAACCTTCAAGTTACTAATGCCAATGATGCACGGATGCTTTTGCTATGTACTATTTCTCTCCACTAGGTGTCAGTATAGCCTGTTAAATAAATACAGCACTCCATAGTCAATTGTATTAGGTGTGTATCTAGGCTAATTTTGTTGGACTCACCACAAATGGACTCATAAATATGCACTCTCAGAACAGAACTAAACTTGTTTGTGTGTTGGAGACTTCCTGTACTTGCCTACTTGTCTCACTGCCCGCCTTTTCTATGATACGAGGTGGGTACAGGTGGAGGTGATGAGCCTGCATGGGGATGCTAACAAGGCCTCATCATAACCACAGGCAGGCCAGTTTACACATCCTCAATTCGGGGTGAGTCCACACCAAAGACAACAGGAAGCTCCATGCTAGGCCACTTCTCTAAAGAGCTTCTTCCCATTTGAATGAGCAAGCTTCCATCACAGGTGTTTTTATCATATAAGATTTGACTCAATGCAAAAACAAATCCCTATCTACTCAGGGAATATCAGGGCAGTGGTAACACTACCATAAGTGAATCTTTTGCAAACAAAGCCTTTTCATTTCAGTTAGCCACGGTGGAAAGACACCTGCAAACGCAGTGACTCATAAATTGGCACGTCACGTAGTTTATCAGCACACTCTCCACTTCTCGCTTCCTTGGCCATCTTAGGTGGAGTCACTGATACCTTCCTTCTGCCTCCGCCTCTTCCTACCTCTCCCACCCGCCTGCCTGCCGTCTGGGGGCCGAAGAATGTGCCTTGTTGACATGGACCTAACACTTGGCCACAAGGGCTGAGTCTACACAGGCCCAATTAGCAACCCGGTTCTGCTGCTGTCTTGGTGGTATGACCACAGGTCTAGGTTTCAGTCTCCATTGTCTACAAAAAACTCTCCTAAAACTGGAAGCTTCCCTGTTATGCTTTGAATATGTCCCCTAAATCTCATGGGTTGGAAACTTAATCCCCAATGTGGCAGTATTGACAAGGGAGGCTGCCAGGCTCGGTGGCTCAGCCTGTCATCCTGCACTTTGGGAGGCTGAGGTGAGTGGATGGCCTAAGCCCGAGGATTCGAGACCTGCCCGGGCCACTTGGCGAGACCTCATCTCTACCATAAATCAAAAAATCAGCCGGGCGTGGTAGCACGTGCCTGTAATTCCGGCTCCTCGAAAGGCTGAGGCGGAAGGATCGCCGGAGCCCAGTAGGGCGAGGCTGCGGGGGCCGGAAGCGGCCTCTGCACTCCAGTCTGGGCAACAGAGTGAGACTCCAACTCAAAAAAAAAAAAAAAGAAAGGAAAAGAAAAGTGAGGCCTTTAAGAGGTGACTGGGTCATGAGGGGTTTGCCTCATGAAAAGATTAATTTATTCATGGATGAATGGGCTAATAGGATATCATGAAAGTGAAACCGGTGGGTTTACAAGAAGAGGAAGAGAGAGCTCTTGCTGTGTGATGCTCTGTACCACAAGACTGTAGAGTCCTCACCAGGAAGAAGGCCCTCATCCGATGCCAGACCATGCTCTTGGACTTCTCAGCCTTGAGAATTGTAAGAAATAAATGCCTTCTCTTTACAAATTATTCAGTTGAGCCGGGCTCGGTGGCTCAGCCTGTCATCCCGCACCTTCGGGAGGCGGAGGTGAGTGGATGGCCTGAGCCCGCGGGTTCGAGACCCGCCTGGGCAGACGAGACCTCATCTCTACAATAAATCAAAAAAATTAGCCGGGTGTGGTAGCGCGCGCCTATCATTCCGGCTCCTCGGAAGGCTGAGGCGGAAGGATCGCCGGAGCCCAGCAGGTCGAGGCTGCGGTGGCCGGGAGCGGCCACTGCACTCCAGTCTGGGCGACCGAGTGAGACTCCAACTCAAAAAAAAAAAAAAAAATTACTCAGTTGTAGGCCAGTCTCAGTGGCTCAGCCTGTAATCCCAGCACATTGGGAGGCCGAGGTGAGTGAATGGCCTGACCCCGTGGGTTCGAGACCCGCCTGGGCAACTTGGCAAGACCTCATCTCTACAATAAATCAAATATTAGCCGGGTGTGGTAGCTCACACCTGTAGCTCCAACTACTTGGGAGGCTGAGGCGGAGGGATCACTGGAGCCCAACAGGTCGAGGCTGCCGTGGCCAGGAGCGGCCACTGCATTCCAGTCTGGGCGACGGAGTGAGACTCCAACTCAAAAATAAATAAATAAATACATATAAATAAATAAATAAATAACTCATCTTTAGATGTTCTGTTACAAGCAACAGAAAATGGAGTGAGACTCCCTGTAGGCCCCAGGCTTTCTGACCGGGACCCTTCTTCCAAGGTGGCCAGTGATCACGTGAAGCAGAATCACCTGAGGTGCTTGTTAAAATGCAGAATGCACCGGGCTCGGTGGCTCAGCCTGTAATCCCGCGCCTTTGGGAGGCTGAGGTGAGTGGATTGCCTGAGCCCGCGGGTTCGAGACCCGCCTGGGCAGCGAGATCTCATCTCTACAATAAATCAAAAAAAATCAGCCAGGCGTGGTAGCGCATGCCTGTAATTCCGGCTACTTGGAAGGCTGAGACGGAAGGATCGCTGGAGCCCAGCGGGTCGAGGTTGCAGTGGCCGGGAGCGGCCACTGCACTCCAGTGTGGGCGACAGAGTGAGACTCCAACTCAAAAACAAAAAATGCAGAATGCCAGGCCATATCCCAAATATGCTGAATCTCTGGGGATGGATGTAGCAATCTGCAAATTTAAAAGGCGAGTATTATGCAAATCAGGCCCTTGATCATTCTTGTAGATGTCATTCCTTAGGCCAATGGCATCCCACAGCTCTGGATGGCCTGGAGTTGGGATTCCTTCCATTGACTCTGATTGTGGGCCTCACCTCTTCCCTTCAGAGCTTATAGTGAGCCACTTGTTGGGTATAATTCCCAACCATTTTTACTCAGATTCCAGCATGACCCCTGCCCATGGCTTGACTTATATTCTGACTTAATTTGACTTGAATGCTTTTTTCATTTAATGGTGATTTGTTTCACAAGTCCACCCTTTGGACAACTTGAAATGCTAATGATATGCTTCCATTTCTCCCCTGACTAATGTACGTTTCCACCTCATCAGAACACTGTATTGATCAGGGTTCTTCAGAGAAACAGAACAGACCGGATATTTATAGATATATAAAAGAAAATGTATTAGGAGAATTGGCTTCCACAATGATAGAGGCTGAGAAATCCCACATTCAGCCATCTGCAAGGAGGAGAACCAGGAAAGGGTGGTGTGATTCATTCTGAGTCAGAAGGCCTGAGAACGGGGGTGCCAGCTGTGTAACTCTCAGTCTGAAGCAGAAGGCCTGAGAACCAGAAGCAAGTGGGGGAAGGGTGAGTCTCAGCCTCTGAGGGCCCAAGAACCAGGAGTCCTGATATTCGGGGGCAGAAAAAGTGAACATCTCAGCTGGAGAAGAGAGAATTCGTCTGTCCTCAGCCTTTTTTTCTGTTTGGGTGCTCAATGGCTTAGATAATGCCCACCCATGTTGGTGAGGGTGATCACCTTGACTCCGTCTACTGATTCAAATGCTAATCTCTTCCTAATACACCCTCACAGATGCACCCAGAAACAAAGTCTTACCAGCTATCTGGGCATCTCTTAGCCCAGTCCAGTTGGCACATAAAAATAACCATCACGGACACTCTCTGAGGTGCCACCAATCACAGACCGGTGGATGTTAGGCCCAAGACTCCTTTCAGCTAGTCATAGAATTGACCTGTGCAGCTGTGGGTGTGACGGCCTTTCAGGTAAGGGGACAGCCCCTTTAGGAAAAGCAGTGAATTCTCCCAGGAAGATGTAGCTTTGGGTTTGAGCTCCAAAACGAACAGGCTCTACATTTGCTAGGATGGCCAGGCTCTGACAGAGCAAGTCTGGGAAATTGACTCTTAGAGTAGCCCTGTACAGCACAGTGAGGCCTATCTCCCATCTACTCTGAAAAGCATGTCAAACCTTCCTCCAGAGGCACTCTCACCCACCTCCATTAACACCTGCTGGGTGAGTTTCTAACTCTCAGAATCTTTCCCCTGCTTCCCCAGGTCGACATCTGAGAAATAAATCCATACAAAAGATGACTAGTTTATACGTCAGACCTTAGGTAGTCTGGTCCAACCCCTTCTCTGTGGACAACTGAATTCTTTCTTTATTTATTTATTTATTGAGTTGGCGTCTCACTCTGTCGCCCAGACTGGAGTGCAGTGGCCTCGACCTGCTGGGCTCCGGTGATCCTTCTGCCTCAGCCTTCCAAGTAGCTGGAATTACAGGCGCGCGCTACCACGCCCAGCTGATTTTTTTGATTTATTGTAGAGATGAGGTCTCGCTGCCCAGGCGGGTCTCGAACCCGCGGGCTCAGGCAATCTACTCATCTCAGCCTCCCAAAGGCGCGGGATGACAGGCTGAGCCACCGAGCCCGGCTGACAAGTGAATTCTAAATAGGAAAGTCACCCACAAGGGAGCACACCAAGAGGAGTGGCGCCTGCTGTGAACAGCTGAGGCCTATGCAGAGCCTGGCCCCTCCTTTCTAGAGCCCTCTCTACACCTTCCTAAAACCATACCTAGATGGGAAAAAGAAAAATGGTCCCCTAAGCACTGCCCTGCCTCCGCCCCCGTTTTTATTTTCAGCTTTAACCTCTCCCCTGTATGCCAGACTCAGGTACCAGGGGGGACCCCACACAAAATGGAATTATCTTTTTGGAGGGCGGGCCCCTTGTCGTACAGGCTCCCCACTAGGCAAGTGTTCTAGGAATCCATCAGCATCAGTGTACCAGTTAGTGCTGTTGTGAGAGGCTGTGTTCAGCTTCTGGGGATTTTTTTTTAGATCCTTTCAACGTATCTGCCCATTTCGTGATGGGTATTTTACGAGCACACCTGCCCACACCACAATGAGTGTTCAGCAACTTTTCACCAAAAATGGCATCATTTCCATACCCCACACTCCCCATTCCCCTGATCTCACCCCGACTGACTTTTCTTGTTTCACCGGATGAAAAAAGTTCTCAAAGAAAGATGTTTTGCCAATGCAGAAGGGGTAAAAGAAAAAACGGCAGAAGCACAAAGAAGGCATCAAAATCGATCGTTCAAAAACTGTTTTGAGCAGTGGAAACAGCATCTCAGCGGGTATATTGCATCAAACAGAGAATGCTTTGGAGGTGACTGGAGTTTTCAACATGTAAGAATAAAGACAATTTTTATAAATAAATTCCCGGGTTTTTTGGGGGGAGGGTCCTCCCTTGCATCCATCTGTCTACTTGACTGTTATTTTTTGGTGTCGAATCTCACATGTCTAAAAGCAACCTGCTTCTGACCCTCTCTCCAAAGCTGTTCCTTCTGTGGTCTTCCTTACCTCAGAAAATGGTAAGTCTGCCTTTCCAGTTGCTCAAGTCAACCAAATTAGAGTCATCCTTGTTGTTTCACTTGCATACCATATTCTATCCTTCACTTTCTATCCAGAACGTGATCTGCCATGACCAAGGTCATAGCCACTGTTTCCTTTTATTGCAACCACTTCCCCCATACTCCCTTTCCCCCTTCCAAGCGTTTACCATCTTATGTATTTTATATTTACTTGTTTGCTATTTTTTTATCACCCTTCTCTGGACTATGAACTCCATGATGATGGGAAATTGGTTTTGTTCATTGCTGAATCCCTGGTAGGTAGAAAAGCACCTGGTACTTAGTAGTTGCTCAATAAATATTTGGTGAATGAATGGACGAATAAGTGATTGTGTGGCAGACACAATCACTTTGGAAGGTATTTTGTGTTCACTTCTTTTTTTTTTTTGAGTTGGAGTCTCACTCTGTCGCCCCGACTGGAGTGCAGTGGCCACTCCTGGCCACCGCAGCCTTGATCTTCTGGGCTCCAGAGATCCTTCTGCCTCACCCTTCTGAGTAGCTGGAATTACAGGCGTGCGCTACCACGCCTGGTTAATTTTTTTTTTATTGTAGAGATGAGGGTTCACCAAGTTGCCCAGGCAGGTCTCAAACCCGCAGGCTCAGGCAATTCACTCACCTCAGCCTCCCAAAGCACGGGATTACAGGCTGACCCACCAAGCCCGGCTTGTGTTCACTTCTAATTTCGTCCTCGCAACAAACCTGTAAAAGGGAATGATTATCCTCATCATTTTTCTAATGAGGAAATGAATGCTCAGAAGACTTCAAAGCTAAAAGCCACAGTTTCTAAGTGCCCGTCACTGATCATTAGTAGAGTTAGGTTTTGAACTCAATTTTAATTTGTTCTAATATTTACTCTAATATAAAATCAAATCAATGGAATCAAATATATAACTCTTTTTTATTCTTTTATTTTTTTTTGAGTTGGAGTCTCACTCTGTCGCCCAGATGAGAGTTCAGTGGCACGCTCCCAGCCACCACAGCCTCGACCTGCTGGGTTCCAGCGATCCTTCCGCCTCAGCCTTCCCAGTAGCTGGAACTACAGGCACGCACTACCACGCCTGGCTAATTTTTGATTTATTATGGAGATGAGGTCTTGCCAAGTTGCCCAGGCGGGTCTCAAACCTGCGGGGTCGGGCAATTCACTCACCTTGGCCTCCCAAAGCATGGGATTACAGGCTGAGCCACCGAGCCCGGTCTTATAACTCTTTTTTAAAAATTTGCGTTTTTTTTTTTTTTGAGTTGGAGTCTCACTCCTTCACCCAGGCTGGAGCGCAGTGGCACGAACGCTCATGGCCACCCCAGTGTTGACCTTCTGGGCTCCAGCAATCCTTCTGCCTCAGGCTTCTAAGTACCCAGAACTACAGATATGCGCTACCATGCCTGGCTATTTTTTAATTTTATTGTAGAGATGAGGTCTCGCCAAGTTGCCCGGGCTGGTCTTGAACCCGCAGGCTCAGGCAATCCACTCACCTCAGCCTCCCAAAGTGTTGGGATCACAAACTAAGCCACTGAACCGCGCCAAAAATTTGCATTTTAAAAGACATAAGTGAAATCCTTGTGCACTATTGGTGGGAATGTACATTAGTGCAGCCATTATGTAAAAGAGTATGCAGGCTCCTCAAAAATATTAAAAATAGAGCTACCATAAGATCCAGTAATCCTACTGCTATGTTTATACTCAAAAGAAAGGAAATCAGGATGTCCAAAAGATATCTGCATGCCTATGTTTAGCACTGCACTATTCACAATAGCCAAGATATGGATCCAACATAGGAGATTTGACAATTAAGTTTGCAAACCATCCTAGAAAAAGTGCTATTTACTTCATTGCTGAATGTCACGACGGTCACCTTCGAAGTATTCCCCTTGGGAAGCTATGCACTGACACCAGTACCTAGTCCACCAGTCAAAGCACTTTTGGAACACTTTCTCTGGAATGGCCATCAGTGCTGTCATCATTATTTGTTGAGGTCTGATAAATTCACAAACTTGGCTACAAACAATTGTACTGGAACACCCTCTCTACTCACCTGATATGGCCCCCAGTGGCTTTTTCTTCACCTGATGATAAAGGAAACTTGAAAAGTAAGACATTTGACGACATTCAGGACATTAAGGGTAATACAACTACAGCTCGGATGGCCATTCCAGAAAGAGTTCCAGAACTGCTTTGATGGCTGAACTAGGCACTGGCATCGGTGCATAGCTTCCCAAGGGGAGAACTTCAAAGGTGACCACAGTGATATTCAGCAATGAAGTATAGAGCACTTTTTCTAGGATGAGTTTGCAGGCTTAACTGTCAGACCTCGTAAGTGTCCATCAACAGATGAATGGATAAATAAAATGTAGTATATATACACAATGAAAAATTATTCAGCCATAAAAAATAAAATTCTGGCCGGGCTCGGGGGCTCAGCCTGTCACCCCGCGCCTTTGGGAGGCTGAGGTGAGTGGATTGCCTGAGCCCGTGGGTTCGAGACCTGTCTGGGCAATTTGGTGAGACCTCATCTCTACAATAAATCAAAATGAGCTGGGAGTGGTAGCGCGTGCCTGTCGTTCCAGCTACTTGGAAGGCTGAGGCAGAAGGATTGCAGGAGCCCAGCAGGTCGAGGCTGCAGTGGCCAGGAGCGGCCACTGCACTCCAGTCTGGGCGACAGAGTGAGACTCCAACTCAACAAAAAAATACAATAAAATAAAATAAAATCCTGTCTTTTGCAGCAACATAGATGAGGCTGGAGGATATTATGTTACGTGAAATAAGCCAGGCACAGAAAGTTCTTGTTCAAATGTGTGATATAAAAAACAAAAGTTGACGTCATGGAGCTGGAGAACAGAATGGTGGTTACCAGAGGCTGCAAGGGCCAGAGGAAGGGCAAGACGAAACAAATGTTCGTTAACGGGCACAGAATAATTAGATAGGAGAAATAAGTCCTAGTGTTTAACAGTATGAAGTGAACGTCTAGAACGTTCTTAACACAAAGAAATGATACGTTTGAGATAATGAATATCCCAATTACCCTGATTTGATCATTACACATTGTGTGCAAGTATCAAAATAGCACACGTACCCCATACAAATGTGCAATTATTAGGTATCAATAAAAATAATTTCATCAAGAATAAAATTTATTCACAGTAAAAATAATACTGGAAACATTCAAAAGAATATACAGTATGGAGAAGGTGGTAGTGTTGAATTCTTAGTGGTGAAACTTCCTACATTCTAACTTGAGATCGTCCCCAAACCCTCAAGCCGTAGCACATAGGTGCCTTCACACTCTGTCTGCTCACACTGTCTGCAGCCTGGGGTGTCTCCTCACACCCCTCATCAGATAGTCATCCAGGAAGAGTGTCCCTCTCCTCACATCAGAGGTGACCTGGGGAATAAGAGCACTGGATCTGTACTTAGAGCAGCTGGATTCAAGTTCTCCCCTATGGTACACTCCCCAGGTGACCTGGGCAAGACATGATACTCCTTTGAGCCCGGCCTTGCTAGGGCCCCCATAGGTTGGTCACAAGGCTCAAAAGAGGACACCTAGGCAAGTGGTTTACACAGTGTTGTCCCCCTGTGTGCTGTCATTGTCACCCTCTGTGCTAATTCTGTCTCACTTGCATCTTACCTGACACACGGGTACCCGGCACAGAAAGTGCTTATTCATACGTGTTATCTAAAGAACAGGAGTTGATCTCAAGCAGCTAGAGAACAGAATGGTGGTTACCAGAGGCTGGAAGGGGCGGGGGAAGGGGAAGACGACACAAATGTTGGTTAACGGGCCCAAAATAACTAGATAGAAGAAATACCCAGGGCTGCTCTAAACTTGCAGTAGATAAGCAATTTCGTTTTGTCTGTGTCTTCTCCTTCTCAGTGCTCTCTGAGTTGCCCCACACCTTTGCTGGGGTACTCTCCTCCTGCCACTCACACCCACACCCTCACCCTTCCTTTCACTTCCTTTCACACACATGGTACACATGGTTAATTGCTCACTTTCTCAGATACACACACATGCACAGAGCTTTTCTTCTCCATTCTCAACTTCGAGTGGGCAGAACGGTTGAGAGAAGGTGGCCTCATGGGCGGAGGACACAGCTGGTTGAGGGACACCTCCAAGAGGACACAGCTGGTTGAGGGACACCTCCAAGAAGGTCATAAAGACAGGAAAGGGAGCATGTGTTGGAGAGAAGGCTGGTAGGCTGGGGTATCTTGTGACGGTAGGGAGGGCCAGGTGGGCCTTGAGGCTGAAGGGTCTGGAGATGCTCTCTTCACTGTCATCAAACGAACCTTCCTCACCCTGGGCGAGGCAATTCCTGGTCCTTCGTGTTTCAGAAATTCACCCAGTCTGGGTTCGTGTTCTTGGCTGATGGCTGCATTCTTGCCCTGATAGAGGTGTGACTATTGGAAACTCCAACGCTCTGAGTGGTCTCTACTTCCCATGTTCTCTCACCTTCCAGGATCCTCTGGCTTCCACCTGGCTCTCCACTCCCCCATCCTAATAAAGATGTCACACAGGTCCGGTAGCTTAGGGGTCTCAGCTTCATCACCTGCTGGTCAAGAAACATAACCTCCCTGAGAACTTAGTTTCCTGTGTATAAAAGGAAAAACTCACCTCTCGCGGTCATTGACAAAAAAGAGAGGATGGCGTGAAAGAAAATGGGACTTCCTCTCAGGATGAAGAATGCTGGAAAGCACGTTGTTCCCACTGTAACAGTGAGGGAAAGATGGATATGTACACAATTATATGTTTTATGGAGCCTGTGAGAGAGCTGAGGGCAGAAGGTAACCAATAAATGAAATTCCAAGGAGGAACGAGGCCCTCAAAGGCCAGATTTGACACACGCAGTCTCTCCTTGGGCGGAGTCTGGAACAAAGACGTGGCTGCCAAACAAGCAAGGAAGAAGAAGTAAACTAATATGTTAACAAGCTCTTAGGGGCTAAGGGTGGGCCAGCATGTCAGTCTGGAATAGCTGGGAGCCCTAGACACAACTGGGTGGAGTCAGAGACTAAAGAGAAAGGGGGTACCAGCTAAGGAAGACAGGCAAAAGGCCTGCTTGCTTCCCTGAAGCAAGAGGCTTACGCCATGACAGAAGAGCGAGTGAATCTTCTAGATCCATGGCTTCCTGGAGAAGAGTAGAAGTCAAACCTATCTTTCCCTAGAGCAAGTAGGAAACCCTCTCTCAAGACACACAAAAAAGAGCCATAGCTACCGGAAGAAGGGAAGAAGCAAAACTCTTTTACCCCTAGCTTAGGCAGGAAACCTCTTGGGTTCAGAATCCTACACTGATACCCAGAAGAGTAGGGCTGGGAAGGGGCAGCCAATTTCTACCCAAAACTAACAACAGATACAAAGCAGAGTTTGGCTGCCACAGAGAAAAGCACAGGATTGTCTGAGCCCGCGGGTTCGAGACCCGCCTGGGCAGCGAGACCTCATCTCTACAACAAATCAAAAAATCAGTCGGGCGTGGTAGCGCATGCCTGTAATTCTGGCTACTTGGAAGGCTGAGGCGGAAGGATCGCCGGAGCCCAGCGGGTCGAGGCTGCGGTGGCTGGGAGCGGCCACTGCAGTCCAGTCTGGGCAACAGAGAGAGACTCCGACTCAAAAAAAAAAAAAAAGAAAAAGAAAAGAAAAGAAAAGCACGGGGACGTCAATAAATCCTCACCCCAATCTGAGGTTCACAGGGTCCACCTGAGACTGTGGCTAGTCCAGGATAAGAGAAGACTCCTGCCTTGCCATAAGCCTAGCAATGAGTAACAAACACTACTGCTAAGGAAGGGGAAAGAACGGCAAGAGAGACTTCCCTCTGTGGTGTAAGCACACGGGGAGAGCTGAACTTTGAGAGGGAAGCAGAAACACTAAGAAAAACCCACTAGCACCCCAGACCCACACTAAGCAGATGGTAGTGGCAGCCCACTGCTAGAAGAATTTGAAGCCGAAACCAACTCAGCTCCTGACTAACTTCCACTTCCTCACCTCCCACCTTCCATTCTCACATACCTACTAACGGCCTAACAGAAGAGGCCTTTCTATTTCCAGGTGTGCAGGAAGACCGGTCCTCAAGTAACCTTGGCTGACTCGGCTCTTTCTCCTCTTGGTTACAATTTGGTAGAATGTACTGACAATGCAACATCCTGCAATTAGAATTAATAGCCTGAACTTTGTCCTCATTCCTTCTAAAACAGAACATCTTGCAACACTTGCACTCAGGGATCTAAGATTCCCCTGGGAAATGAAACCAGACTGGTGTGCTTTTGGGGCCCCTCAGCTGTGGTATAAAGTGGGCTACATCCAGACAAGACTCAATCTGCCCTGGGCAGCTTTCCTGAGCCTTGAAGGACTAGCTTGCTATGGATCCTAAGCTTCTGCTGGTTCTCTTTACCTATCTGTGAGTAATAAAGTTCTTCGCCTGACTTCTTGTGTAGGTGTTCTGGCTCATCGGAATCCTAGTCTGTCTGATGGCTGGGTTTGTGCAAAACCTCCAGCCAGGTCTAAAAACCTCAACAAGGTGCAAATACTGTTTCCCTCAGTCTCTGCTGTTATTATAAATATGATGTATGACATTCAGTTAAAAATGGTGAGACACACAAAATTGCAAGAGAAAACAGCCTATCTTCAAGAGATAAAACAATCAACAAAACCAAAATCAGATTTTCCAAATGTTGAAACTATAAGAGAGAAATTTTAACCTAACTAAAAAATACTCCAAGGGAAAATATACATGCACGAAGAACTAGCAAATTTCAGCAGAAGGATGGAAATGATGAGAAAGTATCTCTGCTAGTGCTAGAAATTAAAACCAAAATATCAGAGATTTTAAAAATTCTCTTCATGGGCCAATAAGTAAAGTAGACACAGCTGAAAAAAAACAATGACCCTGAAGGCATGTCAATAGAAACTATTCAAACTAAAACACAGAGAGATAAATGAATTTTAAAACTTAAAGTATTTAAAACTATGGGATGATCTATCATTACATATGTGTCATTTGAGTCCTAGAAGGAGAAGAGAAAGAGAAAAATGTGGAAGAAGTATTTGAAGACATAACTGTCAAGTCTTTTTTTTTTTTAAAAAGAAATACACTGGGCTTGGTGGCTCAGCCTGTAATCCCGCGCCTTTGGGAGGCTGAGGTGAGTGAATTCCCTGAGTACGTGGGTTTGAGACCCGCATGGACAACTTGGCGAGCCCTCATCTCTACAATAAATCAAAATGTGCTAGGCATGGTAGCACACGCCTATAGCTCCAGCTACTCGGAAGGCTGAGGTGGAAGGACTGCCGGAGCCCAGCAGTCTGGGTGACAGAGTGAGACACCGACTCAAAAAAAAAAAAAAAAAAAAGAAATACATGAAACCACAGATCCAAGAGTTACAGAGAACTCTGAGAAGGATATTTATTTTTAAAACTCCTAGACACATCATTGCCATCAACAAACTGCTAAATACCAAAGATAAAGAGAAAATCTTTAAGGCAGCCAGAGAAAATAGAAACATGTACAGAAAAACAAAAATTAGAAACACATAAGAAATTATACAAGCCATAAGAAAGGGATAATATGTTTACAGAATTAAGAGGGGGAAAACAACCTTTCGGTTCATAATTATACACACAGAAAAAAATATATCTCAAAAATGAAGGCAAGATAGTGATTTTTTTCAGAGAAACAAAATCTAGAAGAATTAATTTCAGGCAGACCTGCTTCTATAAAGATGTTAAGGCCGGGCTCGGTGGCTCAGCCTGTAATCCCAGCACTTTGGGAGGCTGAGACGAGTGGATTGTCTGAGCCTGCGAGTTCGAGACCTGCCTGGGCAACTTGGTGAGACCTCGTCTCTACAATACATCAAAAAAATTAGCCAGGCGTGGTAGCATGCGCCTGTAATTCCAGCTACTTGGAAGGCTGAGGCGGAAGGATTGATGGGCCCAGTAGGTTGAGGTTGCCGTGGCTAGGAGCGTGCCACTGCACTCCAGTCTGGGTGAGAGAGGGAGACTCCAACTCAAAAAATAAAATAAAATAAAATAAAATAAAAATGTTAAAATGTAAGTTCTTAATGTAAAAGGAATAAGATAACCAAATAGAAACTTGATTATAATTAAGGAATGGAAGACACATAAAAGATAAATATTAAGATAAATATAAAAGACATTATTCTATTTATTCTTAATTGCATTATGATACTTGGCTACCTGAATAAAATGAACAACAATGTGTCGTACAGTTTGTAAGATATAGAAAAGTAAAATATAACAAAACAGCACAAAAGAATTGGAAGGAGAGATTGTAAGTATATTGTTGTAAGTTTCTTATACTATATATGAACTGATATAATACTATTTGAAAATAGATAAGATAAAGATGCATACTGTCTACCCAAGGCCACCACTGAGAAAGATAAAAAGGAATAAAATTAATGATCTAATAATGGATATAAAATGAAACCAAAAAGAAATAACTAATACAAATGAAGGCAGGAACAGAATAAATCAAAAAATCTGAAAATAATAGCAAGGTGATCAATGTAAAGCCAAATACATAAAAAATTAAAAGTAAATGGTCTAGGACTTATCATTCTAAACAAGATGGAATAACAGAGACCATATTTACCCTCTTGCCAAAAACCAAGAAACTAGACAAAACACAAAAAAATGATGACTTTTCAGGACACTGAACATTAGTCCATAGAGGACAGCGATTTCTGAGAGATAGGGAACAAAGTGAGACCTATGATTGCCCAGGAGTTCCAGGCTATGGTTCAGGGAAAGTAAACCCAGGAAAAGCCTATTAGACTATCTGATGAGGAGACAGAGCTGACAGGCTAGGGAAACAAAGGTAGCTTGATTTTTCAGTAGAGTACCAGGGAGGCAGAACCTCAGAGATCTGCATAGGGTCCCTTTCAAGTATTCTACAGAGTACTGATAAGTGTGAAGAAACTGTCTGTTAACCTAAAAATATTAGCAAGAACAGTGCATGGCACTCAGTGACTAGGAATAGTGCCTGTCCCCACCAGCCAGGTTGGAAAACCTTACAATCCATGGGGCATTGGGTATAGAACTCAGAAAGATCTTCCTCAATGTTGGGAAGTAATTAGCTCTAGATGAAACATGACTCAGCTCTCACCTAACATATCTTAAAAAAAAGACCTAAAAGGATCTAATTGTTTCCAAGTAACTAAACGGCATTCTGGAACAAAACTCAAGAACATTTATAGAAATATAAAATATCCAGCACACAAGGTAAATGTGACAATGTCCAGCATCCACTAAAAAATTTCCAGGCATGCAAAACAGGAAAATATGAGCTATAATAAAAGAGGAAATAAATCATTTGAAAATGACACATAATTGATATAGATGTTACATTTTTTTTTTTGAGTTGGAGTCTCACTCTGTCACCCAGACTGGAGTGCAGTGGCTGCTACTAGCCACCGCAGCCTTGACCCGCTGGGCTCCGGTGATCCTTCCACCTCAGCCTTCCAAGTAGCTGGAACTACAGGCGCGAGCTACCACGCCCGGCTACTTTTTTGATTTATTGTAGAGATGAGGTCTCACCGAGTTGCCTAGGCAGGTCTCGAACTCGCAGGCTCAGGCATTCCACTCACCTCAGCCTCCCAAAGCGCGGGATTACAGGCTGAGCCACCAAGTCCAGCTTAGATGCTACATTTAGCTGAATGAGTCATTAAAATAGTTCTTATAACTGCATTTCAGTATTTTCAAACATCTAAGTAAAAAGCATAGATATAAGAGACTAAATCTTTAAAGATAAAAGCTATAATGTCTAATGTGGGGGACCTGCTCCCGCCAGGTCTTGGGTTTCCTGAAGGAGAGACGGACTAGGCAAAAGATGAAATAATATACTTGGACACCTGCTTGCAGGTCAGAGGCCTGCAGGACAGATAACATTTAATGTTAGTTAACAGAAAGCTTTTATACCATTCGTAAAGGGGCAAGACAAAGAAAATTCCTTCATGTACATATCCTTCAAAAGTTACCACCATCTAGCAGTCTTAGAAGCAATAAACAAGCCAAGAACACTATCTGCTTTCAGTCAATGAGTGTTTTCCATAAAGCCAAAAATGATAGTTTTAGTCCAAAGTCCCGAATTACAGTCCTTGAAATGTCTCAAGAAAGTTTCCAAGTACACATTTCTCCATGTAGCAGGAGTTTTCTCTCTAGGGCTTCTATGATCTTCAAAGCTTTGTAATCACCTCTCTTGTCCAGATGTCTTTGTCACTTTTCTCTTATCCTGCAGTGTTTATTTCTAAAGACAACTCAAAAGAAGCTTTTAGTGATGCTTCCCAGGCTCCCAAGGTTGCTTTCTGTCTTTAGTTAATTTATCATAAAAGTATCCAATAAAAGGTGGGCTCGGTGGCTCAGCCTGTAATCCCGTGCCTTTGGGAGGCTGAGATGAGTGGATTGCCTGAGCCCATGGGTTCGAGAACCGCCTGGGCAGGCAAGACCTCATCTCTACAATAAATAAAAAAATTAGCTGGGCGTGGTAGCGCACGCCTGTAATTCCGACTACTAGGAAGGCTGAGGCGGAAGGATCACTGGAGCCCAGCAGGTCAAGGCTGTGGTGGCCGGGAGCGGTCACTGCATTCCAGTCTGGGTGATGGAGTGAGACTTCAACTCAAAAAAAAAAAAAAGTATCCAATAGTATATTATGAATTCAGTGAAAGCCCACTCTATAAACATTAACTTAGAATTTTAACTATTGAATTAAGTAAAAACCTTAACGATTAATCTTCATCCTAAATATGAGAAAACAGGGTTATAAATCATCTACATAACTCCTAGATAAGTGTTAGAACTTACAATGAATTCATAATGAACTTACTATAAACTTGTGCTTCTAAAAAACCTTATGTCTAAACACTAAACTACAAAATTCGAAATCAAATAAGGAGTAAATATACTTATATCATTTTTTACTCAAGCAATATCTAGTAACTTATAGCCAAGTGAAAGAAAGCATTCTTGATGTGCTTCAGAGTTTAACCCTTGCATATGTTAGAAAAGGTCAAACGGCATAGTGGGAAATGGAAAAATGAACCATGACATTTCCAGGTTAGCTGTGAGTACTTCACATAAACATGCCATTTTCTTCTTCCACAACTGCACAGAATTCTTTGGCCGTACCAACAGCAAAGACGGAAGACAAAAGGGCCTCAGCTGCCCGGACTCACTTTGCGGCCAGGGGTTCTCAGCGCACCTGGACTTTGTCAATCAGGCGGGCCTCCAAGGCTGGCTCCCAACAGTCCAAAAGGAAGAAAATACATGGGATGAAATCAACAACTGATTAAATATCTCAGAAGACTAATGAACTTGCTGGTGACGAATTCTTTTATCCTGAAATTGCTTTATTTTGCCTCCTTTAAAAAAATATTTTAGATTCCCCCTTCCCTCCCTCTCTCTTCCCTTTAGGAGTCCCTAGAGTCTGTTGTTCCCATCCTTATGACCATGTGTATCCAGTATTTAATTCCCACTTAAAAGTGAGAACATGTGGAATTTGGTTTTCTATTTCTGTGTTAGTAGTTAAAATTATGGCCTCCGGTTGCACCCAAGTTGCTGCAAAGGACATGGTTTTGTTCTTTTCATACTCCATAATATTTCATGAGGTATATGTACCACATTTTCTTTATCCAATCCACCATTAATGGTAACCTAGGTTGGTCCCACATTTTGCTATTGCAAATAGCAACACAATAAACATACAAGTGTAGGTGTCTTTTTGATATAGTGATCTATGCTCCTTTGGATACACAAATTTTTAGTTCTTTGAGGAATCTCCAAACTGCTTTCCACAGAAGCTGAACTAGCTTACATTCCAGGGTATGAGTATACCCCTTTCTCCATAACCTCATCAACATCTGATTTTGTTTTTTAATAATTGCCATTCTGACTATATTTTGCCTTCATTTTTGAGAGAGATTTCCTCTGGATATAAAAGTGTGTTGTATAGAATTCTAATTTGACCATTTTTTTCTTTCAGTACTTTAAAGATGTTATTCCATTGTCTTCATGCTTGCATTGTTTCCAATGATAAATTTGCAGTTATTCTTGTCTTAGTTGTTCTGTCTGTACTGTCTTCCTTCCCATCTTCTGTCCTCTTGGATGCTTTTCTTTTTGTTACTGGCTCTGGACAATCTGATTTTGATGGAACTTGGTGTCATTTTCTTCATGTTTCTTGTGCCTGAGGCTTAATGAGCTTCTTGAATCTGAGAGTTTATAGTTTTCATCATACTGGGAAATTTAGAAACCATTATTTCACTTATTTTTTTCTATTCTCCTCCTGGGAAATTCCTAGTACATGTGTATTATACAACTTGAAGTTGCCCATGACTTTTCTGTTTCATTTTGGATAGTTTCTATTGTTACATCCTCAAATTTATGAATTTTTTTCTTCTGCAATGTCTTATCTTTTTTAAATTCTATCTAGTGTAATTTTTATTTCATAAATTGTAATCTTCCTCTCTAGAAGTTCAACTTGGATTGATTTGTTTTGGTTGTTTTTTTGATACTGTGCAACCCCCTTCAGTGCTCATAGCCCATGAGTAAAGAGGCAGGGCAATGACCTGAGGCTGCAGCTTACTCTGGCATGGGTACATTATAAGAGGCCCACCAAGAAGGCCCTTCCCTTAAATGCATTACCATACTCTTGAATTTGTTTTCTGACTTTCATTTCTCTTACTATGTTTAATCTTTCCTCTAGCATTTTGAACATATGAAATTCAGTTTAAATGACATTTTGGATGTCTTTTTCTACTACTGTCACCTGTGTCAGTGCTATGAATTTGAACTAATACATTTCCCATCTCATTATGGGTCGCATTCTCCTTGGTATGCTTCTTTATGTGTTTGGTAATTTTAAAAATAGGATTTCAATCATTGCACACTTACTTTGGTGAATTATATTTTGTGTATTCCATAAATACTCTTAAACTTTGTTCTGGAATGCAAAGTATTTGGGAACAGCCTGACACTTTCAGGTCTTGCTTCTAAGTTTTGTTTGGTACAACCAGAGCAACATTTAATACTGAGGCAACACCTTTCTGATTGGTCTACCCAATGCTCTGTGGATTATGAGGTTTTCCAGCCTGGATGGTTGTAATAGGCTCTATTTACATTCTTACATGAGTTCTAAGTATTATGCTTTCTTATGCACTCAAGGGATCCTTTCCACACACACACCTGCAGTGAACAATATTCAGTTGAATACTTGAGGGGATCCTCTGCAGATGTCTAGAGTCCTGTTTTTCTGTAGTTCTGTCAGCTCTGTTACTCAGCCCTGCAAATTCTAGTCTCATTGGCCTCCTTGGAATCCTAGGCCACTCTCTTGGGCCACCTTGGAATCACAGGCTCTGCTTGGGTTCCTCCTCCCTGCACCACAACCTGGAAGCACTGGGCAGCAAGCTGGGATAATTGCAGGGACTATCTGGTTGTTTCCTGTCTCTCAGGGATCACCATCTTTTGTTGCCTGAAGTTCAAATACTTAAATCTTGTTGCTTTGTATGTTTTGCCCTAATTAAAAGTTATTTCAGGTGGGAGAATAAATCTGGCCCTGTAGCTCTATTTTGCATTCTTAAAAAACATTTAAAACCTGGCTCAGTGGCTCAGCCTGTAATCCCAGCGCATTGGGAGGCTGAGGTGAGTGGATTGCCTGAACCTGGGGATTCGAGACCCGCCCGGGCCACTTGAGGAGACCTCATCTCTACAATAAATCAAAAACTAGCCGGGCATGGTAGCATGTGCCTGTAGTTCCGGCTACTTGGAAGGCTGAGGTGGAAGGATCACTGAAGCCCAGCAGGTTGAGGCTGCTGTGACCGGGAGCATGCCTCTGCACTCCAGTCTGGGCGATGAAGTGAGACTCCAACTCAAAAAAACAAACAAACAACAACAACAACAAAAAGTAAAAACCTGAACAAACCAAAAAAAAAAAAAATGTAAAACAAAGTCCAGGCCGGGCTCTGTGGCTCAGCCTGTAATCCCACGCTTGGGGAGGCCAAGGTGAGTGGATTGCCTGAGCCCGCAGGTTCGAGACCTGCCTGGGCAACTTGGCGAGACCTCATCTCTACAATAAATCAAAAATGAACCAGGTGTGGTAGCGCTCGCCTATAGTTCCAGCTAGGAAGGCTGAGGCGGAAGGATTGCCGGAGCCCAGTGGGTCAAGGCTGCAGTGGCCGGGAGTGGCCACTGCACTCCAGTCTGGGCGACAGAGTGAGACTCCAACTCATAAATAAATAAATAAATAAATAAATAAATGAATGAATAAAAGTGCATATTTGAAGACTTTATTGTTACTCTTAAAAATGTGAAAATAATGGCTAAGTTAAGAACTTAACATCTTTTGTAATCAAAAGAAGAAATTGTGCTATATTCTGTAACTTATCATTTATTTCTCTTTCAGATTTTCACCTGAGAGTGAGGAAAGCAGCCAATAACACTGCAAAGGAAATTATTTTTTAAGTAAAGGATAGGTGGAAACAAAAGCAGGGGAGGGGGTGGGCAGTGACCATTAATCAAGGAAGGAATAGGAAATATAGAATAAAAATAAATCTGCTAGGCACAGTGGCATGCACCTGTAGTCCCAGTTACTCAGGAGGGTGAGGCTGGAGGACTGCTTAAGCCTAGGAATTTGAGTCCAGCGTGAGCAACACAACAAGACCCCACCAATAAAAGGAGGAGGAGGAAGAGAAGGAAGAGGAGGAGAAGAAAAAGAAGAAACAATGAAAATAAATCTGTCTTAGTTATTTTATTTTATTTTTTGAGTCGGAGTCTCACTCTGTCGCCCAGACTGGAGTGCAGTGGCCGCTCCCGGCCACCGCAGTCTCGATCTGCTGGGCTCCGGCGATCCTTTCGCCTCAGCCTTCCAAGTAGCTGGAACTACAGGCGCGAGCTACCATGCCTGGCTAATTTTTTTGATTTATTGTAGAGATGAGGTCTCACCAAGTTGCCCAGGTGGGTCTCGAACCCACAGGCTCAGGCAATCCACTCACCTCAGCCTCCCAAAGCGCTGGGATTACAGGCTGAGCCACCGAGCCCAACTTGTCTTAGTTGTTTACAACTAGTGCAATAGGAAAGTCATGAGCTGGGAACTGGAAGACCTGAGTTTAGTCTCAGTTTTTTGATCTTGGGGATGCTATTTAACCTATTTGGGTTTGGAAAATACCATTAACAAGATAGTAGATTAAAGATGACTATTATAATGCATGACAATAGGAACACGATAAGTACTAACTGCTTCGGTCTGCTCATTTGTATAGTTCACAAATCAGGAAAGATTCGGTACAAGCTGTTTTAAAAGGCAGATTTTATTATATCTGAGTATGGTGAGGCCAACAGATCAGGAGACAATTGACACTGAGAAGGCTGTTTGAGCCAGGCTCGGTGGCTCAGCATGTAATCCCGCACCTTGGGAGGCTGAGGTGAGTGGATTGCCTGAGCCAGCGGGTTCGAGACCCGCCTGGGCAACTTGGCGAGACCTCATCTCTACAATAAATCAAAATTAGCTGGGCGTGGTAGCACGCTCCTGTAGTTCCAGCTACTTGGAAGGCTGAGGCGGAAGGATCGCTGGAGCCCAGCAGGTGGAGCGGCCACTGCACTCCAGTCTGGGTGACAGAGTGAGACTCCAACTCAAAAAGAAAAAAGAAAAGACACTTTGTTACTCACAGTTCCCAAGAGGAGGGGATGTGCCATGCACCCTGTCAGCCAGGAGACAGAGGAGACAGACAGAAAACATGGGCAAGAAGAGCCTTGCTTGTGGTTCCTGTGGAAAGAATCAGGCATGGCCGGGTAAGCAGGCTTAGAATTGGATAGTTTGAGTAACTTCAGCAGGCTCTGGGGTGTAGGTAGGGGCTGTATCTGCTTGTCTGGCACATGGCCCTGGAGTGATTTGGGCAGGGGGATGGTGGTTGCCCCACAAGAGCTCAATAAAAGCCGGGCTCGGTGGCTCAGCTGGTAATCCCAGCACTTTGGGAGGCTGAGGTGAGTGGATTGCCTGAGCCCACAGGTTCAAGACCTGCCTGGGCAACTTGGTGAGACCTCATCTCTACAATAAATCAAAAATCAGCCGGCATGGTAGCGCATGCCTGTAATTCCAGCTACTTGGAAGGCAGAGGCGGAAGGATCGCTGGAGCCCAGCAGGTTGAGGTTGCGGTGGCTGGGAGTGGCCACTGCACTCCAGTCTGGGCGACAGAGTGAGACTCCGACTCAAAAACAAAACAAAACAAAAGAGCTCAATAAAGGAGGTAAGTGGGGTATAGGCGCTGAATTAGTCTGCTTGCACATGAAAAGGATTCTCATGGGTGAGCCTTTCCTATGCCTAGGAACCAACTCTGGGAGGACAGGTCTCCAGATGTCAAAGCATCAGCCATGCAGAAAATAAAAGGGTATGATTAATGCGAACTCTGACCACTAAGATGAGTTAACAGTGTTGACCTACTATGCTCAGACTTAGCTCCTCCCTCTGCTCCTCCCCCAAGACCCCTTGTGACTCTGGCGGGAGGATCTGCTCGTAGGCCAGGAGCCAAGGCCTTCCTTCCATGCTGGCGTCTTCCCCACAACCAGGAGGAGTCTGAGCCTGGGCCAGCAGCTCCAGAGGCTGGCTCGCCCTGGGGAAATGATGCCTCCTGGTGTTACTCCAAATAATTAGTTTAACACTGTATGTGGTGTGTTATTCAAGTGTTCCTCAAAAATAGTTAATGAAGTACTGATGATGATGCCACAGATTAAAAAACAACATTCCTGAAGAAACTTCCAGGTCGCAGAAGGTAGTGTTAGCCTAGTGCAGCTCTGTCCGTGATGAGTCCTGAGTGTGACCCTCTGCACCATCCAGGCAAGTGAAACCATTTGAGAGACACCTGGCAGCCTCAAGGCCACGCACAAAGACTGGTGTCCTTACCGGGCTCTCTGCCTCTCAGCTTGGCTCGTATCATTTTCGATGATAACAAGGCTGGCGCAAAGGGTAGGAGTTGAATGCAGGCTTGGCAGTATTCTGCCTTTGAGATCTGAGAACCCCCCAACACACACACACACTCTGGGCTCCCTCCTTCTCATCCCTCAGGGCAAGGCTATTTGTGGGGCCTCAGAGTGGGGCCTGCCTGCCTGAACCTGCAGAGGAACATGGGGGATGTCAGTGGCTGACTCGACTGCAGAGTTAGTGCACTTGATCCTCAGACCCTGACCGCGGGTTCAGGCCCTCGCAAGCCCGGCAGCTTTACACGAAGCACACTTGTTTCCTGTCTCCAGTCTATGCTCCCAAACCCAGGCAAAGCTGTTTCACAGAAAATCCCAGCCGGGCTCAGTGGCTCAGCCTGTCATCCCGCGCCTTTGGGAGGCTGAGGTGAGTGGATGGCCTGAGTCCGCGGGTTCCAGACCCGCCTGGGCAGCGAGACCTCATCTCTACAATCAATCAAAAAAAATCAGCCGGGCGTGGTAGCACATGCCTGTAATTCCAGCTACTCGGAAGGCTGAGGCGGAAGGATCGCCGGAACCCAGCAGGTCAAGACTCCAACTCAAAAAAAAAAAAAAGGAAGAAAATCCCACCATTTCAGCAGCTTTTAAAATTTCCACCTGCCTATCCCATCCTCACCTCATACTCAACTTATCAAAGATGGGGGTGTCTAGACACAAAGAGATTTTACAGTGTGCTATGTCTGGGGTCTCTGGAAGGGCCTCAGGGTCATTGAACCCATTCAAATTGTTTGCAAAAATCTGAGGAATGTGCATTTTCTGTGGAATCAGGTTTGGGCCCTGAGAAGCCATCAGACACATCTCCTTTCCTGGGCCTCCCCAGTTCTGGTATAGTTTCTGGCCTCCCACTTCATGGAGAATACACTTTTGACCTCCAGCACCCATCTGGAGGTCTAAACTCAGTCTGCAACTGTACAAGGCTACCCTTCCACCTGTTCTCTTCATCACACATACTCCTGGTTCCCCAAATTACCCCTTCTTTTTAAATTTTGAACTTTTCTCTGGTTGCTTCTGCCTGGTTTATACAAAACATTGGTACATCTCACCTTTCAAGTTTCCTGTCTTATCCCTGCTTCACATGGTCGTATTTCTTTTTTCCTTTTTCTTTCTTTCTTTCTTTCTTTCTTTTTTTTTGTCAGGGTCTCACTGTCACTCAGGCTGGAGTGCAGTGGCATGATCATGGCTTATCGTGGCTTTGATGTCCTAGGCTCAGGTGATCCTTCTACCTCAGCCTCTTGAGTACCGGGTACTACAGGCACACACCACTACACCTGGCGAATTTTTACAACTTTTGTAGATATGAGGTCTCGCTATGTTGCCCAAGCTCATCTCTAACTCCTAGGTTCAAGCAATCTTCCTGCTGTGGCCTCCCAAAGTACTGGGATTACAGGCGTGAACCACTGTGCCTGACCAGTCTACATTTTTCTACCCACCACTTGCTCTTTTCTCTACCACACCATCAGCTATATTTTTTGAAAACTATATTCACTATTACTCACCTGTCTTCTCCTGAGTTCTAAACCCACACTGCCAAAAAGCCGTATGATGTATGGATTAAAAATGGGGACCCTGTCATCAGTCAACCTGGGCAAGTGACTTGGCCCCACAGTTTGCAGCTGTTGATCTTAGGCAAGTGAATTAAACTTTCTGGGCCTGAGTTTCGTTCTCTGTAAAACGTAGATGACATAATACCTATATCGTGAGTTGTAGTGAGGAATCAATAAGACGTGTAAAATGTTTAGCACAGTTCCTGACCATAATAAACACGCAATACATGAGAACTATTACGTTCTTTGCACCTGCCCGTCCCAAGGATAACTTGCACTCCATATCCTTAAAACCAAACTTACCTTTTCTCCTTGAACTTCTTCCTCTTCCTTGTTCCCCATTTGTGACTGAGGTTTGTCTGCGACAGCTGCATTAACTAGGGCCCACTGGTCACTTTGGGCCTCCTATGTATTATCAGCCTCCCATTTGGTCTCCCCGCCTTTACTTCCTCCCAGCTCCAACCAAGCCACTCTCTACACTGTGGTCAACGTCTGTTCACCTTATCCCCTTCCATAAAAACCCACCAATGGCTCCCCATTGCTGACCAGATAAAATCCAAACTTCTAGGCCTGCCCCAGGGCACTCTGAGCTCTGGCCTCTGTCCCTCACCCACCGTCTTCCACACATCCCAGCCCGCTTCCTCAGCTCCCCACGTGCCAAACCGCCAACAGGCACCCTGAAGAGCCGTCCTGCTTCCACTAGGTGTGCCTGCCTTCCCCCCACCCCAGGGCCACCCTATTCAGTGCCGTGTTCCTCCAGTCCTGTGGTTCCACAGCAGCCTCCTGGGTGAGGCCTGGTCCCCTCTCTCCACCAGCTCTTCAACATTGCACACTGCCATCATGTGCCTTCCTGGACCCACTCTGTCACGCTTCTGTGCCTCCGCCCGGAAAGTTCCCACTTCCCTCTTCCTCCGCCACATCCTCACCCTTTCCATCCCGGTCCCGGAGTCACAGCCCGGGGAAGCCATTCTGCTTCTGCTGGCTGAGTTGTGCCTCCTCACTGTGCTCCCTCAGTGTCCTTGTCCTGCCTCTGGTTGCGGTCAGGGCATGGTTGGCACTCTCACATTTGACCACGAGACTTGGTGGATGGAGCAGCCTCGCCCTGCAGGGCTTCAGCTCCTCCAGGAGAGACTGGTTCACACCCTCTTCCCACATCTCCTTTCCTGCTTTATTTTCTCCTTAGCACTCACTGCCTCTGGACACCCTACACATGATGCTCGTTTGTCCATCTCACCCCACTAAAATATAAACTCTACCGGTGCAGAAGCTTTCATCTGTTTTGATGTACCCCCAGAGCATAGAATAGTGACTGGTACAGTCAATGTTCAGTAAATATTTGTTGGATAAATAGTTGAATCGCTGACCAATGTTATATTATCTAGCCCATAGCCGATACTAAGTGTATGTTTACTGGATGAATGAATACTTTATCATGTTGCTAACCTGTTTTTGTTTGTTTGTTTTTTCAGTTGGAGTCTCACTCTGTTGCCCAGGCTGGAGTGCAGTGGCACACTCATGGCCACCCCAGCATCGATGGACTTCAGAGTTCCTTCTGCCTCAGCCTTCCAAATAGCCAGAACTACAGGCGCACACTACCACACCTGGCTAATTTTTTATTTATTGTAGAGACGAGGTCTCACCAAGTTGCCCGGGCTGGCCTTGAACCCATGGGCTCAGGCAATCCACTCTCCTCAGCCTCCCAAAGTGCTAGGATTACAGGATGAGCCACCGTGCCCAGCTGCTAACCTGTTTTAAAAAGTTGAGAAGCCAGGCATGGTGGCACACACCTACAGTCCCAGCTACTCCAGAGGCTGAGGCGGGAGGATCACTTGAGCCCACGAGCTTGAGTTCAGCCTGTGCACCATAGCGAGACTCTGTCTCTGAAAAACAAAATAAAATTTAAAAAACACTTGGAAAGGACATTTCAGGTTTATCTGTGGTGTCTGAGCATGTTCTCTTAAGAAAAAAAAAAAATTCAAGCATTAGTGTTAGAGTGCAGGTTCTCTACCTTGTAATCCTAGCCTCTCAATTTTGAATCCTCTTTGTCTCTGCATAAACCCTCATCTTGACCCTGACTGCCTGGCTTCCTGCCCCTAAGTATATCCCAGGGGTTGCTTTCTCTCTACCCTTTCCCACACTCCAGGCAGAAAGACGATTGACCCACTTATTCAACACGTACAGCACTTGGGGAGACCAACCAGTCACCTCAGCCACTGTCCTCTGTCTATGCCTATTCCATGCCTCTTGCCTCAAGGTGAGGACAAACTGACCCTCCCCTCGGAAGTGTTCCCTGGCCAGCCAGTCCTGTGTGACTCTCTCTTTGGGCACAAATGACTTATATTGTAGCACCCCATCACTGACTTAAGACCCAATAGATGTATATAAAACCTATGCAGATTTTACAGAAAATGGTTGTTTAAAGAATCGGCACTTCGTGACAGTTAAACATTTTGGGGCCAGGCTCGGCGATTCAGCCTGTAATCCCAGCACTTTGGGAGGCCGAGGCGAGTGGATTGCCTGAGCCCGTGGGTTCGAGACCTGCCCAGGCAACTTGGAGAGACTTCGTCTCTACAATAAATCCAAAATTAGTCGGGCATGGTAGCTCACGCCTGTATTTCCAACTACTTGGAAGGCTGAGGCGGAAGGATCACTGGAGCCCAGCTAGTCAAGGCTACAGTGGCCGGGAGAGTGCCACTGCACTCCAGCCTGGGCAACGGAGTGAGACTCCATCTCAAAAAAAAAAAATTGAATGAAATTCTTCCTAATATTTATTTCACATCTTCCCTATCTTCTTAAGTAGAGTACTGTGTAGAGATCCATTTTTTGAGTTGGGGTCTCACTCTGTTGCCTAGGCTACAGATTCCTCACTGCAGTCTTGACTTCTGGGGCTCAGATGACCCTACTGCCTCAGCCTTCAGAGTAGCTGGGACTACAGGTGTGTGCCACCATGCCTAACTAATTTTTAAATTTTTTATAGAGACAAGGTCTTGCCATGTTGCCCAGGCTGGTCTTAAACTCCTGGGTTCAAGCAATCCTCCCGCCTCAGCCTCCCAATTGCTGGGATTACAGGCATAAGCCACCATGCCTGGTCATCCATCTAGCCTTTTAAAACAAAGCCACTGTGCATACTTTGCTGTTAGTCTGTGACATCCAGTGTGCCAGGAGGAGTAGCAGGTAGACGGAAAGGATATGAGCTGTGGAATTAAACAGTCCTAACAGTGATCTTCTTTGCAGTCCCTGGAGATCGCTGACTCTCTTTTAATGTCTTTCTCAACTATAGCAGGCTTAGAAATCAGATATGAAATTTATTAGAGCTATTTGTAAAGTAAGTGTTAACAGTGTCTAAGTGAGGGTAGCAGAGATTCCCCTATTTATAAAGACCCTCCCCTTTACAGCAGAGACTTTGCAATCTATTCTGTAGATCAGAGATGTTTCTCATTTCACTCCTGTTTTTGAAGTTTATTTTTAATTCTTGAGGTTGAGAAGTGTGCGTTTAGCGCATTTGACATTTCATGTATTATCTTTTGTGTTAACTTCCTTTATGTGCATATATTATATCCTTCAATTAGATAGTTCTCTGGTTATTAGTGTCCCAGGAGCAATAAGTATTATATAGTCATTCATTTATTTGCTGAGTATCTTTTAAAGTAACTACAGTGTAAAAAGATCTGTGGCAGGCCGGGCTCGGTGGCTCAGCCTGTAATCCCAGCGCTTTGGGAGGCCAAGGTGAGTGGATTGCCTGAGCCCGCGAGTTCGAGACCCGCCTGGGGAACTTGGCAAGACTTCATCTCTATAATAAATCAAAAATTAGCTGGGCATGGTAGCGCGTGCCTGTAGTTCCAGCTACTTGGAAGGCTGAGGCGGAAGGATTGCCAGAGCCCAGCAGGTCGAGGCTGCGGTGGCCGGGAGCGGCCACTGCACTCCAGTCTGGGTAACAGAGTGAGACTCCAACTCAAAAAAAAAAAAAGATCTGTGGCAGAAAAAAAGTTAAATAAGACATGATCTTAACATATTATCGAGGAGACCAGATGCAAATAACCAATACAAAGTAACAAGGTGAGCACCAAAATGTAGGGAGCTCTGGAAATTCAAACAGGGGAAGAGTGTTTTCTTGCTGGGAAACCCGGGGCAAGCTTCATGAAACAGGTGGCACGTGAGTTGGGTCTTGGTGGACAGTGAAGGAAATAAAAACATTTTACCCTGGAATATATTTCTTTGACACATTTTGCCATGGTTGCCACAGAGCCAGCAGACAGAAGTGGCCTTGCAAATCTGTCTTTTGTGAGGGAAATTTGCATATGTGGAGATCTCCATCAATGCAGACAGGCCCTTTCTCGGCCTTTCCAGGATGTCGGAGAGATTGACAGTCTGACACCTTTAAAAATCTGAAAAGAAACTTTTACCGCCTGTTCTCTCCGTGGGCTACTTCCTGCAAGCCCTCATCTACATGACAAGGCCACCTTTGCTAGCCAAGCCTCTTCCTTTCTCTTCTCTTTTTTTTTTTTTTTTTTGAGTTGGAGTCTCACTCTGTCGCCCAGACTGGAGTGCAGTGGCCGCTCTCAGCCACCGCAGCCTCCACCTGCTGGGCTCCTGCGATCCTTCCGCCTCAGCCTTCCGAGTAGCCGGCTGATTTTTTTGATTTATTGTAGAGATGAGGTCTCGCTGCCCAGGCGGGTCTTGAACCCACGGGCTCAGGCAATTCACTCACCTCAGCCTCCCAAAGGCGCGGGATTACAGGCTGAGCCACCGAGCCCTGCTCTTTCTCCTTCTCTTAACGTGTCTGGCCACCAAAGCCTGTTTGCAGTCATGCTCTGTGCCTGCATTCTTTCTATAACCTCAAGAGGGTGTATAAGCTGTACCTTATGGGGGCTTGGGTCTTCGCTCTGAAGTCTCCTCTGCATATGCAATTAAATAAAATTGTATGCCTTACCTCCTATTAATTTGCCTTTTGTGAGTTGATTTTTCAGCAAATCTTCATTGGGCCAAGGGGAGAGCTCTCCCTTGGTGTCCACAGCAGGAAAAATCGTAGTGGGTAGCTGAGAAAAAACAACAACAAAAAAAACCACTAGTTTCTTCCTACCATATTTTCACAACAGGGAAGGCTTCCATAACCAAATATGTAGGGGCATTTCTCACACACACTAAGCAAGCAAGCAATTCTCCAGCAGACACCACCTGGGTGTTCTCTAATTCAATTGTAACACCATCTACTTGGATAGAGTCAGATCCCACAGGTGTGGGGCTCAGTTCTTTTTTTTTTTTTTTTGAGTTGGAGTCTCACTCCGTCACCCAGACTGGAGTGCAGCGGCCGCTCCTGGCCACCACAGCCTCGACCTGCTGGGCTCCAGCGATCCTTCCGCCTCAGCCTTCCAAGTAGCTGGAACTACAGGCACACGCTACCACGCCTGGCTAATTTATTTATTTATTTATTGTAGAGATGAGGTCTCGCCAAGTTGCCCAGGCGGGTCTCGAACCCGCGGGGCTCAGTTCTTAAGACTGCCTCCACTTCAGAGGCCAGTCACAAGTCCAGCTCTCCAGAACTTCTGACTGGCTGTCTACCAATCAGAATTCCCACAATCCCCGCATCAGCTTTGATTAATTTGCTAGAATGGCTCACAGAAGTCAGGGAAACACTTATGTTTGCCAGTTTACAATATTTTATTTATTTTTATTATCATTATTATTGAGGTGAGGTCTCAGTCACCCAGGCTAGAGAGCAGTGGCATGATCACAGCTCGCCACAGCCTCAACTTCCTGGGCTCAGGTCATCCTACTGCCTCATTCTCCCAAGTAGCTGGTACTTCAGGCATGTGTCCCCAAGCCCAGTTAATTTTTCAGGTTTTTTTTTTTGTAGAGATGAGGTCTCACTGTGTAACCCAAGCTGGTCTCGAAGTCCTGGGCTCAAGCAATACTCCTGTGTCAGCCTCCCAAAGTGCTGGGCTTATCGGCGTGAGCCACCGTGCCTGGTCAAGGATACAAATCAACAACCAGATGAAGAGACACAGAGGGAGAGGTCTGGAAGGGTCTCACACATAGGACCCTCCATCTCTGTGGAGCTGGGGTGTACTGCTCTGCTGGCGCACGGATGATGCTGGGAGGGGTGCAGGGTTGCTCCATGGGTTCTTCGACTTCACCACAGAAAAGTATTTCAGAGCAAGTCCCAAGTAGAGTTTAAGAAATAACTGATTAGAAAGAAAGAATCCAGCTGGGCTCGGTGGCTTTGGGAGGCTGAGGTGAGTGGATTGCCTGATCCCGCGGG
>NW_007246162.1:0-3820 GCF_000164805.1 Carlito syrichta | reverse complement strand
GAAAGGATCGCCGGAGCCCAGCAGGTCGAGGCTGCGGTGGCCAGGAGCGGCCGCTGCACTCCAGTCTGGGTGATAGAGTGAGATTCCAACTCAAAAAGAAAGAAAGAAAGAAAGAAAGAGACCAATGGGCAGGGGTGCCTTAAGACAGGATATGTGTTTGCCTTTGACAAGAGACTTTATATACTTTTACAATGATTATTAGGCAAATTATAGGCTAAGAGTGGTAGGCTGCAAGTATCTAGACAGAGTTTTGGTTACCATCTCTCCACATTCGAGGAGCTAAGAGAGAGGGACTGCAGGTGCCTAGTCACGAGTTTTGATTACTGTCTCTCAACCTTCTAAGGTCACAAAGACCTTCTAAATAATTAAAATGATCGCCTAACAAGATTAGGGCTTTTGTTAGAACATCATGTCTGTGTTTTGGGTAATTCCCTATTGTTTCTATGATTTGCTGCACTGGTAGATCCACATTACAGCCCACAAAGTGGTCGGGTCTGGTGTGGCTGGTCGGCCAGGTAAAGTCCGTGTCCCAATAAGAAGGATGTCTGAACACTTACCCTATTTTAATTTAAACTGCCTGCAAGAAATGCGCCTATCTGTGTCTAGTCTGCACTGAATAACCGGCCTCCGATGGGTTCTTCTTCACCTTCCTGGAAGCCTCCATGTGTTCAGTTATTTGGAAGCTCCCCACACGCAGTCCTTTTCGTTTTTTATGAAAGCCTCATTATGTAGCCATGACTGATTAAAAATCACTGGCCATGGGTAACCAGCTTAACCTTCAGCCCCTCTCTCCTCTCAGCTGGTGTCTGCTGCAGAAGTGCTTGCAAGTTCGGTGTGTGGAGAAATACCCCTATGCATTTGGTCCCGGAAGTGTTCCACGTTATGAGTGTAGCAGGAAGAAACTGAGTTTGCTTCTTCTCCTCGGGTGCCCACGAAAACTTTTCCTGTCCACCCGAACCCGACTCAAAAGCCACCTGTTGCACAAAGCCTTCCCCAGGTCTCCCAAACAGAGAGCAGACTCTTCTGTTTGAGTTCTCATGTTACCTTGTTACTTATCATTGGTTATTTGCATCTTACCTCAATAATGTACAGTTACCACAAGCTGATATTCAAACCCTCTGAGCACAGAGTCGGTTCCCCCGACAACCAGTGCTTCCCTAAAAGTGTTATCTAGGAACTTTCCAAAAATCCCCTCTGTAACATGAGCTCAGGTGTGGGTGAAAAGAATTTGTGATAAATAACAAAAGAGTGTCTCTCATCTCTAGTGCTCTGAAATTGTCTCGATAGCTGCTTTAGGAACCAAGGAAAAAAGCCAAATACTCGAACAAAAGATATTCTTATTGCTCTAGTCACTTGGGAAATAACAAGGCTTACAGGAGTTGTAAGCCAGGAGGAACCACTGTGGATGAACCCCAAGACATAATACACATCATAATATCACAGTAGCATTCCAAGACTTGAGAAAGCTGTGAGTCTGAGAAGGGAGAAATGCATGCATGCATTTGTGGAACACCGTCTTGTGATCATGCAACGCACAGCACGCCACTTCCCAAATTGAGTCTGGAACAAATAGATTAGTGAAACAAAAGAGTGGCAGATGGCACCCACGATATGACCTTTATTCCTGATTAAGGCCAAGCTGAAGGACTCAACTTCAGGCAAAAGTCAAACGAGGCTGAACCACTTGGTAACAGTCAACTCGAGTGACGGCAGGGCTCCAGTTTAAACAGACCCCCCCACTCCGTTTCTGATAAATTTTCCAGTCCTTACCTTTTCAACTTGAATACTTAAGATTGCTGGATAAAAATGAACAGTAAATGATATTTAAGGAGGACTTTTATGTATTTATGTATTTATTTATTTATTTTTTGAGTTGGAGTCTCACTCTTGTCACCCAGGCTGGAGTGCAGTGGCACGTTGCTCCCGGCCACTGCAGCCTCGACCTGCTGGGCTTAGGCGACCCTTTTGCCTCAGCCTTCCAAGTAAGCTGAAACCACAGATGCACACCACCATGCCTGGCTAGTTTTTGTGATCTATTGTAGAGACCAAGACTCACCAAGTTGCCCAGGCTGGTCTCGAACCCCCAGGCGCAGGCAATCCTCTCACCTCGGTCTCCCCAAGTGCTGGGATTCCAGGCTGAACCACTGTGCCCAGCCTAAGGAGGAATTTATTAGCTTTTTTTTTTTGGTGTGTGTGTGTGTTGGAGTCTCACTCCGTCGCCCAGACTGGAGCCCCGGCCACCGCAGCCTCGACCCACTGGGCTCCGGCCATCCTTCCGCCTCAGTCTTCCAAGTAGCCGGAACTACAGGCGCGGGCTACCACGCCCGGCTCATTTTTTTATTTATTGTAGAGATGAGGTCTCGCCGAGTTGCCCTGGCGGGTCTCGAAATAGTTTATTTTGAACTACCCCTCTTTCCCACAAAAGCATCGTATGGTAAGCTTAGCTAGACATAATAACCTAGAGTGAATTAGAAATGCTTTCCATAAACACTCAGGATCTGTATACTCCATGGGGGCTGGCTATTCAGGAACATCATAACTAGAATTGGAAATCCCTGGTTTGAACTTTGAAGGGTCTACATTTTAAAGACAAGAGAGACACGTTTTATAAAGTTCCACCTTTCTGCACCTGAGCACTTATTTGGGTGTCTGGACTGCCGGCTTTGCTGCAGTCAGCAGAACCTGGTTGCTCCCTGGAGCCTGCTGGGCGGTTAGGGGTGCAGGGCAGATGGTCTGGGCTGCTGAGAGGGCCAGTAGAGCTTAGAGGCTGAGAGTGGTGAAAATCAGCTACACGGGGCATCCAGGTCCTCTCAAGAAAGTGACATACGGGGGGAGAAACTGAAGGATAAAGGGGATTAGGAAGAGGTGGCCCAGGGAGTAAGGACTTCCTGGGGCCAAGGTTCCCCGACTAAGGCTAGTGCAGGGTGAGCCTGTTTCACCCCTGCTGCCCACTGTACTCCTGTAAGACAACCTTTAGAAACAGGCTGCCTCCACTCGAAAATCCTGCCATGTAAGCAGCTTTGATCTCAGCTAGATTGGAGGTGCTGGGCAAGGATCCCTAATCCTGCCAACACAGGACAACTGAATCAGAAGAGCGCAGATATTCATGAAAGTCGTTGCCGATGGTTCTGTAATCCTCACCACAGTCCTGCAACGTGGACACCAGCATCCCCGCCACTTTTCAGAAAGGTAAGCCAAGGCTCAGAGAGTGAAGCATACCTGGTTGGGTCAGCACAGACGCTCCTGCCGCCTGCCTGCAGAGATGTGCTCTTCTGGCAGTTCCTGGGAGACTGGGCTGGGGGCAGTGCCCGCTCGGTTACCGGAGGAGGAGGAAGGGGCAGGCTGCGGGGACCTGTAGGGGTGTGGATGTTTACTTGCCGGGTCATTTCCTGGGCTACATGGGAGTCTAAGTGTGTATGCGGGTTGAGGTGTGAATGTACATGGATTTTTGTGGGTCCGTTCTTGGAATGTGTGCACGTAAGGGTGTGTGTGGAGGCGGGTTGGGGATTAGCCCCTGAACCATGTGAATATGTGGGCTGGGGCTCTGGTGAGGGCAAATGGGTTTGACTTTTGTGCAGAATGTGTGTGTGTGTGTGTGTGTGTGTGTGTGTGTGTGTGTGTGCGCGCGCGCGCGCGCTCCTGAGACTGCAAGTCCGCTGGGGCGCAGGGCTGGAGGGGGTCAGTCCTGGCCCCGTGTTTCTGGCGTGTGTGTGAGTGTGTGTGTGTGTGTGTGAGTGTGTGTCTGCCAGAAGTGGGAGGTCACTGGATTGTGCGGTCTGTGCGGGGGAGTGTGTGTGTGTGTGTGTGTGTGTGTGTGCGC
>NW_007246161.1:124500-182836 GCF_000164805.1 Carlito syrichta | reverse complement strand
GATCGGAAGAATCAACATTGTGAAGATGTCCATCTTACCTAAGGCAATCTACAAATTCAATGCAATACCCATTAAATTACCAACAACATTCTTCTCAGACCTAGAAAAAACAACACAGGAATTCATATGGAAACACAAACATCCAAGAATAGCCAGAACAATCCTCAGCAAAAAAAACAAAGCAGGTGGTATCACAATACCAGATTTCAAACTTTACTATAAAGCTACAATCATCAAAACAGCTTGGTATTGGTACAGGAACAGGCATATAGATCAATGGAACAGAATTGAGATTCCAGAAGCAAAACCTCAATTTCTCAACCAACTCATCTTCGACAAAGCCCCCACCACCTACCAATGGGCAGAGGAGAACCTATTCAGTAAATGGTGCTGGGAAAATTGGCTGACCACATGCAGAAGATTGAAACAGGACCCCTATCTATCCCCATGCACAAAGGTTAACTCCAAATGGATCAGAGACCTAAATGTAAAACCTCAAACCATAAGAACCTTAGAAAAGGAAGGAAATACTCTCATGGAAATCGGAACTGGCATCCAATTCCTGTACAAAACCCGAAACCCACAGGACTTAAGAGAGAAGATAGACAAATGGGACCTTATTAAACTGACAAGCTTCTGCAAAGCCAAAGAAACCATCAAGAGAGCAGGGAGACAGCCTACAGACTGGGAAAAAGTATTTGCCAACTCTAGGTCTGACAAAGGCTTAACATCCTGGATCTACAAGGAACTGAAACGTACTGAAAAGAAGAAAACAAACAACCCCATTATAAAATGGGCAAAAGACATGAACAGACACTTCACAAAAGAAGACATTCGAGCAGCCAACAAACACATGAAGAAATGCTCAACATCACTAATCATCAGGAAGATGCAAATCAAAACCACACTGAGATACCACCTAACTCCAGTCAGAATGGCAATTATCAACAACTCAAAAAATAACAGCTGGAGAGGGTGTGGTGAAAAGGGAACACTTCTACACTGTTGGTGGGAGTGTAAACTAGTGCAACCTCTGTGGAAAGCAGTGTGGCGATTCCTAAAAGCTCTAAAAATTGACCTTCCATATGACCCTGCAATCCCCCTGCTGGGAATATACCCTGAAGAACACAAATCACTCTATAAAAAAGATACCTGCACATGTATGTTTATCGCAGCGTTGTTCACAATTGCAAGAACCTGGAAACAACCATGCTGCCCATCAAAAGAGGACTGGATTAAAAAAATGTGGTACATAAACACACGATGGAATACTTCGCAGCTATAAAAAAGAACAAAATCATAAATTTCACTGCAACCTGGATGGAACTAGAGTCTATAATACTGAGTGACCTCTCACAAAAACAAAGATCCGAATATCACATGTTCTCACTCATATAATGGACCTTGAACATCCAATGCAATACTGTAAGAAAATGACTGATGGTACTGGGAAACTATGGGGGGGAGGGGGATGGGATTAACAGTAGCAAATATCTGTCGGGGGATGGGAAAACACTTCTTATCTACAGGGTGCCTGAATGAAACGTCATTGTACAGCTAACCCTTAACTGTACCCCACAAAACCATAATAAAAAATACTGATTAATGAAAAATAAATAAATAAATATATAACCTAGAGATAGATAAATCTCTGTATAAGAAAAAATACCCAAGAATTTAAGAAAAGTAGATAACTGAAAAGCAAGGTGGAAAAAGACACTTAAACTGGAACTTGTATTAGAAGTTTACTACTGTAAATGATTTTCATAATTATATGCAATACAGCTTTAAGTATGGGTGCTTCAAAAAAAAAGAAAATATCTACTATACATTGTTATATCATTTTGACTTCTGAACCATGTAAAAATTTTATATTTTAAAAAAAGTAAAATTAGTTCAAAAAGGGAGAAAAATGACAAAAACTCTAAAATGCAATACAATACAAAAGAAATAAAAAGAATCAAATTACTAATATAGCCACACAGAGGAAATAACTAAATAATTTTTGAGCAAAGTACTTTAAATTTCACGTATACAGTGGAATATATTGTGAGTATCAGAATAACTGAAGTGAACTGAAATGTGTGCTAGTAACATTGGATTGGGGGTATATATTGAAGAATACAGTAAATAAATAAATTAACTATTAGCATCCAACATTTTGAAAAATATACAAATTTATTTATTTACTTATTTGAGTAGGAGTCTCACTCTGTCGCCCAGGCTGGAGTGTAGTGACATGCTCACAGCCACTGCAGCCTGGACCTCCTGGGCTCAGGTGATCCTTCTGCTTAAGCCTTCCAAGCAGCTAGAACCAGACACATGCCATCACACCTGGCTAATTTTTTAATTTATTGTAGAGACAAGGTCTCACCAACTTGCCTAGGGTAGTCTTGAACCCCTGGAGTCAGGCAATCCTTTGACCTCTACCTCCCAAAGTGCTGGAATTCCAGGCATGAGCCACTGGGCCCAGCTAAATATGCAAATTTAAAATAAGGGTAAGAAAAAAAATTCAGTATTAAGTTTGTATTAATACAAACTTAAGATTTTAAAAATATGTTTTCTAGTTCTGGAAGATCCTGAAATAATAAAACTTAAGTAGCATTTAGCATATGCAGCAAACAGATACATGTATCTAAAAAGCATCAGTTTCCTTAGAGAAATTTCTTATTCCAGAAGTGGAGCAGGAGAACATAAAATGAACCTGGAACACCTTGTTGAGTCACAAATCAAAGTATTCAAAGATTAGTGAGGCTGTATCAAATGGAGCTAGCTAAAGGGATACTAGATAAACTTGGGTCAGTTGGAACATAAAAAAAAAAACCTTAATGATATACTGGATCTATATTACACTGAGAAAAACCCATAAGTATACAATGATAACCAAAAAGGGAAATGAAAAATAAAAGAGGAGAAGAAACTCTCAGCTAATAAATGGGAAAAATGAAATGAAAGAACCAGAAAATCAGCATTTTGTTCCTCCCAATATATGTAACAAATGACCCAGGGAGAATTTTTTTTAATGTTGGTTAATATGATATTCCCATAGTGCCAAAACCTCAACCTCTTACTTATTGATTAAAAAGCCAAGGGGAAAAAAAAAAACTTCACTGATGTTAACAGGGTTATCTGTGGCATAATAAAAGTTTTAAAGAGTTTATTTGAGCAAAGAGTAATTCACAAATCAGGCAACTCCAAATCAGAAGTGGTTGGAGGCTCCCTTGGAGAAACATAAGGGGCCCACTTTGATAAAGTGAATTTGGAAGTAATACAAAGAAATAGTTAGTTTTAAAGTTGCATCATCGGCCTATTTCACTGGAAAGTCCTCAGTTATATATTAGTTGGCTGCTTCTAAATGAACTTAAATTGTTTTTCTCTGACTGCTCAGATATTTTTCAGGCCTGCTCTCCTCTCATTTCCTTGAACACTAATGAAGAGTTCTGGGGATCACTACCTTAATCAAATGAAAAAACTTAACATTTCTAATAATGGGATAACATGAACTTATATGCATCTGACGAAAAGTAATAGAGCCACACAGCATCAACTACAAAAAATTTCATAAAAATCGAGTTTCTGGCCAGGTTTGGTGGCTCAGCCTGTAATCCCAGCACTTTGGGAGGTTGATGCAAGTGGATTGCCTGAGCCTCCAGGTTCGAGACCCATCCAGGTAACTTGGTAAGACCTTGTCTCTACAATAAAGCAAAGATTAGCCAGGGGTGGTAGTGCACGCCTGTAGTTCCGGCTACTTGGAAGGCTGAGGTGGAAGGATTGCTGGAGCCCAGCAGGTCGAGGCTACAGTGGCCAGAAGCATGCCACTGCACTCCAGTCTGGGCAGCAGAGTGAGCCTCCCACTCAAAAAAAAAAAAAAAAAATCGAGTTTCTAGATTTAATTTCTGTCTGTAGAAAATATGGGGGTCGGAAGAATACATTAACAACACCCTTAGAATACAATAAGAAATAGCAGAAATTTGTACTTTCTACAAGATAACTAACTCATAAAAAACAATATGGAAAAAATATGGGCAGGTTGTTCTAGATTAAATATCTAAAGGAAAGCAAAACCTACTGTAGTATCTGAATCTTACTGGATCAGATATTTAAAATAGCTGGAGAAATTCAATTTGAATAAAAACTAGATAATATTATAGAATTAATTTTTGTTTTTTAGATGGAATAAAGAACTGGAATTCGTGGCTCAAGCCTATAATCCCAGCACTTTGGGAGCCTGAGGCAAGAGGATTGCCTGAGATCAGGGCTTCAAGACCAGCCTGGGCAACTTGGCGAGACCTCATCTATAAAATAAATAAATAAGAACTGGAGTTTTGTAGGAGATTGTGGTTATCCTGAAGAATTGTAGAGCAAGGGTCAGTCAGAATGTCAACTTATTTTCAGCATACACACTTTTATATATGGAGAAATATAAGGAAATGTAATGAGTTTAATCCTTAGTGAAACTACAACAACGGTTTATTTTACTAGACTTTGACATGTGCAAATTAGCTATATAAGTAAAATTTACTTGAAAAAGACTCTTCCTGTTTATAGTCAACTCAATTCTAATTTCTGATATAAAAACAAACCTGCATTTTCTTTCTTCCTGGAGATGCTTACATTTTGAAGCTCTGAGAGATTTATAGGGTGCTGATGTGAGGTGGAGCTGACTTGAGTAAAGAGCTGAGAAGTCCTGCTTTTCTGTGAGAGTAAAATTTGTATTTATACACATTCACTCATGCATTTAATTATATAAGATACATGTGCTCCCTAAATATTTGAGGATGTTTCTGATCTTTCTGATGTTGGGTGGAGTGTAGTGTGTTGTTCAATGGGTTCTTGACTTTGCCACAGAAAAGAATTTCAGAACAAAAACAAAGTATAGTTTAAGGAAGAATGTTCTGGTCGGGTGTAGTGGCTCATGCCTATAATCCCAGCACTTTGAGAGGCCGAGGTGAGAGGACTGTCTGAGCCCACGGGTTCGAGACCAGCCTGGGCAATTGGCAAGACCTCATCTCTACAATAAATCAAAAAATTAGCCGGGTGTGGCGGTGTGTGCCTATAGTTCTAGCTATGTGGAAGTCTGTGGCGGAAGGATCACCTGTACCAGCAGGTAGAGGCTGCAGTGGCCATGGGTGTGCCAATGCACTCCATCCTAGGCAACAGAGCGAGAGACTCCAACTCAAAAAAAAACAAAAAACAAAAAAAGACTGTTCTATTAAAAAGAAAAAGATGTTTAAGGGAGAGCACTGGGTGCCTTAACAGAAAGGGCAACCCAACCTGCTGTTAACTAAGGACATTTTGATGATTAAGCAATCTAGTTTGTAAATTTGTGTTGCATAGTGGGTTACAATCTGTTGATCATGTTTTTGATCTATATTGTCTACTTTTGAGCTTTTATTCTGTAAAAATTTCAAAACAATAGTACAAATTACTGCTTTATTATCTTAATTAAATTTTTTTCTGGAAACATCATCTTCCAGGACCTCCAGTGTCTGGTTCAGTACAGGTATTGTTCTAGAGAGTTAAGAGGGCACCCAGCTGATGTCTGACCACTTTTTTTTTTTTCTTTCTTTTTTTCCAGTCATCTAAGCTATGTCTGTTTGGAAGAAACTCATCTACCTCTACTCTAGCTACTGTGTCTCATTTCCACTTGAACATAATTTACCAAACATAAATAACTGGTACCCCCAGCAGGTACAAATTCACCAAGTGCTCAACCAGACATGCTGGACTCTCCTGGTCAGTGTAGCCCCTGGAGAAAAAGTAACCACGACCCAAGCCACAGAGATGTTCTTAAGACCACAAATGATGAAAAGTCTTGTGAAAAGGGGTGATCTAAAGATGAAAGAGCCCAGCTGAAGCTCCCTGCCAGCACCCCCACCCACCTCCTCCCTGAACAAACACCCAGAGGGTGGCGAGGGTGCAGGGCTCTCGGAGGAAACATGGCAGCAGCAGGCAGTCAAGGGCACGAGGTCCAGGGGAGCCAAAGAGGCGTCACTACAGCGATCCAGAGGGCTCACTTATTTTTTCTTGAGTTGGAGTCTCACTCCGTCGCCCAGGCTGGAGTGCAGGGGCACGCTCATGGCCACCCCAGTGTCGACCTGCTGGGCTCCGATGATCCTTCTGCCTCAGTCTTCCAAGTAGCCGGAACTACAGACATGCGCTACCATGCCTGGCTAATTTTTTTATTTATTGTAGAGACAATGTCTCGCCAAGTTGCCCGGGCTGGTCTTGAACCTGTGGGCTCAGGCAATCCCCTAGCCTCCACCTACCAAACTGCTAGGATTATAGGCTGAACTACCATGCCCGGCCCAGAGGGTCACCCTTTGACCCCTTTTTCTCTCCCTGGTCCTACCCGTCTGGCAGACAGCACCAGAGACCAGGCTGGCTGACACAAAAGCGAGGGCAGCACCAGCATGCACACTGCGCACTTTTTTGTCTGGTACGGGATCAGGGGTGGAGCCTCGGAATCGGCTGGGAAACAGGCTACGAGAGCTGAACGCTGAGCTGAGGACGCTAGAGCAAGGACCGACCTTTCGATTCCGGCATAGAGAGCCCCGCATCTGCCCTAAGTGCCGAGAGGGCAGGATGGGGCGACGCCCAAGGAAAAGCATCATAGAGGGCTTTCTCTTCCCCCTATTTTGCCTGCTTTATGGCTGCAAAGCACAGATATAGACAGGCCGCGTAACCTAGCCAAATTCACGGAGTAAAGTAAAAAGGTAAACTGGGACCTAGGTCTCTTGATGCCATACATCATCAGGGAATAAATCAGCCTACAAACAATGAAAAAAATCGGAATTTAAAGTCCTTGGTGCTGTAGTTGCTATTACTGTGTTTTGATAAGCAAATCAGGAATTTTTTCATCTCAAAAATCCCCTTTTGGCATTTTCTAAATACCTCTGTGAATAAAACACTTGCCGGGAGATGGTAGTGATTAGGGGTATGGTGATATCCGCCTGTAGTTCCAGGAAGCCAGCAAGAGGATCGTCTGAACCCAGGGTCCGAGTCTATCATGGGCAACATAACAAGAAACATCTCTGAAACAAAAAAATGTGATTAAGTGATTGGGGATAAATGTAAAATTGCTGTATATCATAAATTTGTTAATACAGTTGCTACCTTGTATTCTGTTGTTTTGTAGTGATGAGAAAGTCTTGCTACGTTGCCCAAGCTGGTCTCGAACTCGCTCAGTCCTCTCACTTCAACCTAACGACTAACTGGGACTACAGGGACAACATGCCTGGCCTATTCTTTCTTTCTTCCTTCCTTTCCTCCCCCCCCCTTTTTTTTTTGTTGTAAAGACAGGGCCTGGTTCTGCTGTCCAGGCTGGTTTTGACCACCTTGGCCTCCCAAAGTGCTGAGATGTCAGACATGAGCCACCGGGCTTCTCCTGTCCATGTTTAGGTCCAACATGAGCTACACCTCCCTACGTGGTCCTTCTCAATATATCAATAGCCCATTTGTTCCTCATCTCACTGTTCCAAAACCCAAAGATTTCACAGCTGCTGACCACAACCTAATGGCCTACCAAGAGGGTGGTGTAAATAAATTCCCCTCTTTGCGCATGTTTTCTTTAATCTAGCCAATCTACAATCATATTGGGAAAGTCTGAAGAAAAATACCTATGGTCATTAATAGACAGTCCAGGGGTTCTCTAACATTCTTTGGCACCCCTAACCTCTCTAGAACCTGTGAGCAATAAATTTATTTTCTTTTCTTTTTTTTTTGAGTTGGAGTCTCACTCCATCGTCCAGACTGCTACCACGCCCGGCTAATTTTTGATTTGTTGAAGAGATGAGTTGCCCAGGTGGGTCTTGAACCCGCAGACTGAGGCAATCCACTCACCTCGGCCTCCCAAAGCATGGGATTACAGGCTGAGCCAACAAACAAAAAACCCCGCCTAAAACTAATAACTAACAACACTGTATGTCAGACACTGTAGCTCATGCCTGGAGTCCCAGCACCTTGAGAGACAGAGACAGGAGGATTGTCTGGGCTCAGGGCTTCAAGACCAGTACAAGCAACATGGCAAGACCTCATCTCCACAATAAATAATTAGCCAGGTGTGGTGGCACATGCCTGTGGTTCCAGCTACTTGGAAAGCTGAGATGGAAGGATCACCTACCCAGCTGGCTGAGGCTGCAGTGGCCATGAGCATGCCATTACACTCCAGTGAGGGTGACAAAGTGAGACTCTGACTCAAACAACACCATATGATCCAACAATTCCATTTCTGGGTAGAAATATTCACAGCAGCATTATTCACTGTATTCAAAAGGTGGAAGCAACAGAAAATATGATCTAGCCATACAATGGTATATTATTTAGTCTTAAAAAGAAATCCTTATTGTGCTATAGCATGGATGAGCCCTGATATTATGCTAAATAAAAACCCAGGCACAAAAAGTCAAATACTGTGACTCATTTTATGAGGTACTTACAGTAGTGAGATTAACACAGACACAAAAAAGAATGATTTCCAGGGATTGGGAGAGAGAACAATGGAAATTCAGTGTTTAATGGGGGCAGTTTCAGTTTAGAAGATAAAAATTTGGTAGCCAGATGATGGTGATGGTTGCACAATGTGAGTGTACACTCCCGCTGTTAACATGTAAAATGAATGAAATGTAAATTTTATGTAATGTATACTTTACCATAATAAAAAAGGGGATTATATTAGTTTTATTACATGAAACCTAGGAGAACCAGAGAGCTGAGGTAAGATAAATTCAAAACCAGCTGGCTACGCTTTTTATAGAGCCTATGCTAAATAAAATATCCACCTATAGAAGGACCACAAAGTGACTGGAGTTTTATTACTGATATTAGACTTATACATCAGAAACACATTGAAAACAGTCATTTTCAACCAACTGCTAAATTAAAACTCAGATTTTCAGAGGATTAGATTTTTTAAATTAGTACTCAGACACTGCACCAAGAAATTGTGTCAAAAAATAAGCATTGCCAGGCACAGTGTCTCAAGCCTGTAATCCCAGAACTTTGAGGGAAGCTGAGGCCAGAGGATTTCCTGAGCCCAGAGGTTCAAAACTAGCCTGGGCAACATGGCCAGACCTTGTCTCTACAATAAAATAAAAAAATTAGCAGGGCGTAGTGGCACACTCCTGTGGTTCCAGCTACTGGAAGGCTGAGGTGGAAAGATTCCGAGTCCAGCAGGTTGAGGCTGTGGTAGCCGTAATCCAACCTGGGTGGCAGAGTGAGTCTCCCAACTCAAAAAAAGAAAAAAGATTTATATCTTGGCCAGATGCAGTGGCTCATGCCTATAATCCTAGCACTTTGGGAAGGGATTGTCTGAACCCACGGGTTCGAGACCAACCTGGGCAACTTGGTGAGACATCACTTCTACAATAAATCAAAAAAGTAGCCAGGCATGGTGGTGCGTGCCTCTAATTCCAGCTACTTGGAAGACTGAGGCGGAAGGATTGCCTGAGCCCAGCAGGTCGATGCTGTGGTGGTCTTGATTGTGCCACTGCACTCCAGCCTGGGTGACAAAGTAACACTCCAAAAAAAAAAAAAAGTTTTTCCACATTCCCTATATTAATAGGGTTTCTTTGTGCACTGAGATTGTAGATGATTATGACTTCTGAAATATATAAAGCCTTTCCCATGTTCCTTACAGTATGAGTTTTCTAGGGTTAAATAACAAAATAAAGCAGACTGAATGATTTAACCAAGAGAAATTTATTGGCTTAAAGTTTTGGAGGCTGGATGACCAATATCAAGGTGGGGACAGGGTTGATTTCTTTTGGAGGCCATACTAGAAGGATCTGTTCCAGGCTTAAGTCCTTGGCTCACAGATGGCCATCTTCTGATGACTTCACATAGTCTTCTGTGTATGTGTCCTTTCTTTTCTCTTCTTACAGAAACACTAGTGAAGTTGGATTAGGGATTGACCCTAACAGCCTCATTTGAAGTTACTCATCTGCTTAAAAACCTTATATCCAAATACAGATGTACTGTAAGGAACTAAGGGTTAGAGCTTTAAAATATGAACTGGGGGAGAAGGAGGAAGGGAGAAACATCCAGACCATACCATTTAAGTCATAGGGTTTCTCTCCAATATGAGATCACATATTAAGGTTAGTGGAGTTAGAAAAGGTTTCCACAGACTCTACATTCATAGGGGTTCTCACCAGTAAGATTTCTTTTTTTTTTTTGAGTCGGAGTCACTCGGTTGCCCAGGCTGGAGTGCAGTGGCATGAGCACAGCCACTGCAGCCTTGACCTGCTGGGCTCAGATAATCCTTCCACCTCAGCCTTCCAAGTAGCTGGAACTAGAGGTGTATGCCACTATGCCCAGCTAATTTTTTAATTTATTGTAGAGACAAGGTCTCACCAAGTTGCCCAGGCTGGTCTCAAACCCCGGACTCAGGCAATCCTCTTGCCTCGGCCTCCCAAAGCACTGGGGTTACAGGCATGAGACATCATGCCCAGCCACCAAAGAAATTTCTGACGTGTAAGGTAAGGCTTAAGGATTTAGTGCTTTTCTACATTTTCTGCTGACATAGAGTCTTCTTCACTGTGAATTCATAAATGTTCATTAAGACCTGAGATATTACATTCACATTCCTTACATTTGTAGGGTTTCTCTCCAAAGAGTTCATGTCTTCAAAGTGGATGAGGACACCTTCAGGCTTTTCCCACACTCATTACATTGACAATTTCTTATCTGTATGCCTTCTTTCATGATTTCGAAAGGAACTGGAAGAACTGAAGGTTTTCCCACACTCCTTACATTCATAAGGTTTTTCTCCAGTGTGAGTTCTTTCATGCAACTGAAATGAATTGGAATAACTGAAGGATTTCCCACATTGTTTACATTCATAGGGTTTTTCTCCAGTGTGAATTCGCATGTGAAGGTTAACACATGTAGGAAACTTAAAGGCTTTGCCACATTCCATACATGTATATGGTTTTTTGGCACTGTGAGTCCGCATGTGATTATTAAGACTGGAGGAATGTGTAAACGCTTTCCCACATTCCAGGCACTCAAAGGGCTTCTCTCCAGTGTGAATTCTCAAATGTCCACTAAGATTTGAAGAAATAGCAAAAGCCTTTCCACATTTGACACATTCAAAAGGTTTCTCTCCAGTGTGAGTTCTTATATGTTCACTAAGGCGAGAGGATCTAGCAAAGGCTTTCCCACATTCCTTACATTCATAAGGCTTCTCTCCACTGTGAGTTCGTATGTGCTTAGTAAGATCTGAGTTCTGAGTGAAGGCCTTCCCACAGTCCTTACATTTATAGGGTTTTATTCCAGTATGAATTCGAAAGTGATCACTAAGGCATGAAGAATTTCTAAAATATTTTCCACATACCTTACATTCAAAATGATCCTCTGTACTGTGAGTTTTTATATGCTCAGTAAATTGAGAAGACCTAGTGAAAGCTGTCTCACGTTCCTTACATCCATAGGATTTTTCTCCCATGTGAATTTTCATGTGTTGACTTAAGCATGAAGAAACAGTAAAAGCTTTCCCACAATCCCTACATTTATAAGGTTTCTCTCCGGTGTGAGTTTTTCTATGCTGAGTAAGCTGACAAGACCTAGTAAAGGCTTTCCCACATTCCTTACATTCATAGGGGTTGTCTCCAGTGTGAGTTCCCATATGAATATTGAGGTATGCAGAATATCTAAAGCCTTTTCCACATTCCTTACATTTGTAGGGTTTTTCTGAATTGTGAGTTTGTATATGCACAGCAAGGTTTGTGGTGTGTATAAAACCTCTCTCACATTCCTTCCATTCGTGGAATCTGTCTCCCTTGTGAGCTCTTATACATTCCTGAAGGTGTGACTGACTAACGAAGGATTTTCCATAGTCACTGTGCTTAAAAGATTTCTCTTTTGTGCATGTTGTCTGGTAAACAACATCTGGAGTCAGTCTGAAAGTTTTTCCCCACTGATTCAACACAGAAAGTTTCTCTCCAGCTGAGGTTTCCTTCTGCAAAGTAAGAACGTCTATTCCATACTGATTATACTCAGATGTGTTGTCACTATTTTGAGTTATCACATATGACTTAAGGCATGGGTGTTCACTGAAGACATCTTCACACTCTTTATAGTCATTGAGCTCCCCTCCATTGTGGCTTCCTGCCTATTGACAAAGGAATGAATGATAACAAAAGGACTGTTCAGATTCATTAATAGATACCGCTCATCTGACAATAGAAACATTATGATAGTTTCAATTTTTTTTTTTTTTGAGTTGGGGTCTCACTCTGCTGATTAGGCTGATGTGCAGTGGTACAATCATGGTTCACAACAGCCTTAAACTCCTGGACCCAGGTGATCTTTCTGCCTCAGCCTCCCAAGAGCTGGGATGCCCACAATTACTGTCCTTTGAGTTCTTTCTGGTGGAACATGAAAGGGTTTTGACAGGCTTTGCTACCTACTCTAATCTTAAAAAGATTTCTGTAAAGTTTCATTAAATCATCTTAAAAATTCATCATTTAGTTACAAATGTAGGAATGTATACTTGTGAGAACTCTGTAACAAGTGTGAAGCTAGGTTTTGAGTATCACCAAATCATATTCCAAGAATCTCCAGAGCCACTGCTTCATTTCAATGCTCCTTTTCTCAAATAGCTCTCATTCTGCTGATTCTCTAATGGAATGTTCAATAATCTCTGAAGGTAAAAATTAAGGAACAGCCCTTTTTAATCTTACCATTTTAATCTCACTGGAGGCTGGTTCTCTCAAAAACTCTGGCTGAAGTGCTGATTCTTTGGTTTTAAGTTGTACTTTCCATTCTAAAGTTAAAGACAAAGAGAAATTTAAGGGTTTTAAGACAGAATGGTAGATAGGAGTTGAAAATGATTGGAATCATTTGTATTTGTTTTTAAACTAAGCATGGCAATAAAATAAAAAGGACAGATTTGAGGTTTTAACCATGTCAAAAATTTGGCAATTAGAAGGATATGGGGTCAATTTTGAAGTGTATTACAAACTGATTCTATGAAAATTAACCTTTTGTTTACTTGGATGTCCGCTCTGTGGAAACATAGTAAATCTAGCAAACTACTCAGATTTCCCCTCTCAGGACATAAAGATTGCTGGTAATTGTACAGGACAAACTTATCCAAGTGCAAATGTTTAAAAAAATGTATGTTTCCTTGAAGTTTTCCATTCAAAAATAATGAAAAGTCAGTGGGGCTCAGTGGCTCAGCCTATAATCCCACCACTTTGGGAGGCCAAGGCAAGTGGATTGCCTGAGCCCGCGGGTTCAAGACCAGCCCAGGCAACTTGGCGAGACCTCATCTCTACAATAAAATTAAAAATAGCCGGGCGTGGTAGCACACATCTATAGTTCTGGCTACTCAGAAGGCTCGCCGGAGCCCAGCAGGTCGACACTGGGTTGGCCGTGAGTGTGCGTGCCACTGCACTCCAGCCTGGGTGAAGGAGTGAGACTCCAACTCAAAGAAAAAAAAAAGTGTGGTCAAGTTGCTGGTAGGTGATCTGCAAGATGTCTCCAAAGTGCAAAGGGTTAAAAACTGATGGTGTGACCAGCTGGGCAACTTGGCGAGACCTCATCTCTACAATAAATCAAGTAATTAGCCAGGCATGGTGATGCATGCCTGTAGTTCCAGTTTCTTGGAAGGCTGAGGTGGAAGGATTGCTTGAGTCCAGCATTTAAGGCTGCGGTGGCCACGAGTGTGCCACTGCACTCCAGCCTGGGCGACAGAGTAAGACTCCAATTCAAAAAAAGAAAAAGAAGCCGGGGTCGGTGGCTTAGCCTATAATCCCATGCCTTTGGGAGGCTAAAGTGAGTGGATTGCCTGAGCCCGCGGGTTCGAGACCCGCCTGGGCAGGCGAGACCTCATCTCTACAATAAATCAAAAAATTAGCCAGGCGTGGTAGCGTGCGCCTGTAGTTCCAGCTACTTGGAAGGCTGAGGCGGAAGGATCGCCGGAGCCCAGCAGGTCGAGACTGCGGTGGCCAGGAGCAGCCACTGCACTCCAGTCTGGGCGACAGAGTGAGACTCCAACTCAAAAAAAAAAAAAACAAAGAAAAGAAAAAGAAAAAACTGATGGTGAAGCTTAGTGCAGCGGCTCATGCACTTTAGTAGGCAGAGTCAAGAGGACTGCCTGAGCCCAGGGGTTGACTGCCTGACTGGGCAACCTGGCAAGACCTCATATCTACAATTAAAAAAAAAATTAGCCTGATGAGATGGTGCAGTACACACCTGTAGTTCCAGCTACTCAGAAGGCTGAGATAGAAGAATTTGCCTAAACCTAGCAGGTCGAGGCTGCGGTAGCCATGAGTGTGCCACTGTATTCCAATCTAGGTGGCAGGGTAAGAGTCAGACTCAAAAAAAAAAAAGAAAAAACTGATGATGAACACAAAGAATATTATGGAAGGAAAGCAGAAGTACAGAACAATAAGCATATGAGTTCTGACAATTAAGTTCACAAACTTGCCACCTGTGCACTTATGTTCGCATTGTACAAACAACTCAGCAAAGTTTCATAACCTTGGTATATCAATGTCTCACAGTCATATTCGTGTCAACATGTGGCAGTGTCTTGCTGAATGGTGTTCATTATTGTTGCTTGTTTTTGTGTGCCATTGTGAGAATGAATTAGAGGCACAAACAAGCATTTAATTTCTTGTTAAACTTGGCAAGAGTGGAAGTGAAATCAGGTACCTGTTAGTCCAAGTTTTTTTTTTTCTTCTGAGTTGGAGTCTCACTCTGTCGCCCAGACTGGAGTGCAGTGGCTGCTCCCGGCCACCATAGCCTCGCCTGCTGGGCTCCGGCGATCCTTCCGCCTCAGTCTTCCAAGTAGCCGGAATTACAGGCATGCGCTACCATGCCCGGATGATTTTTTGATTTATTGTAGAGATGAGGTCTCACCGCCCAGGCGGGTCTCGAACCCGCGGGCTCAGACAATCCACTCACCTCAGCCTCCCAAAGGCGTGGGATTACAGGCTAAGCCACCGAGCCTGCTAGTCCAAGTTTATGGGGATACTATCATGAAGAAAATGGCAGTGTACAATGGGTTAAATGTTTTTCTGAGGGGAGAGAGTGTCACTGGTAAAGAGGTCATGATGGCCAGTAACAAACAGAACTGATGAAAAAAAAAATTCCAAAAAATGTGTTGAATTGTGAATCAAAATCATCAGTTGACTATGAGAAGCATTGTAGACCAAATAAACATTGATAGAGAAACAGTTAGAAAAATCTTAACTGAAAATCTTGGCATGAGAAAGCTGTGTGCAAAAATGGTCCCAGAGGAACTCTTGCATCAAGACAGTGTACCAGTTCACATAGCACTGTCTCTGAGGGATTTTTTAGCCAGTAAACAAATAACTGTAACTGTATCGAACACCCTCTTTGACTCACCTGATCTAGCCCCCAATTTCTTTTTTCTTTACCCAAAGATAAAGGAAATATTGAAAGGAAGACATTCTGATGACATTCAGGACATCAACGGTAATACAACAACAGCTCTAAAGATCATTCCAGAAAAAGTTACAAAATTGCTTAGACGAGTGGACTAGGCACTGGCATCAGTGCATAGCTTCCCAAGGGGAGTACTTCAAAGGTGACCTTAGTGATACTCAGCAATGAGGCATGAAGCAATTTTTCTAGGATGAGTTCCACAACTTAGTTATCAGACCTCATACATAACAGGTCATATTGTTGTATCACAGGAAAGACTGAATAGACAGATAGTAAAAGCATTTGGGGTTGAAGACTTCCTAACTTCTGACAAAAAATGGCCTCAACCTTCTTAGATAGAGTGAATCTTAACCATTTATTCATTACATTTACAAACATACTGAACTTATTGACTGGGATTGTTCTTCAAACTCACCTTGGACAACACCTCTCTGAAATGTCCTTGACTCTTCTTGTTCTAGCCAAGAGATCAGGCTGGGTTTAAAGAGCTGACATCCTGTACACAAAGAAAGACACATTACTAGAAAAGACACACAAGAAATGATAAATCTTCCTATAATTCAGAAAACTACTTTTCTAACAAAAACAGTGAAATTATTTCAAAAGGGGTAAAAGTGCAAATATTGCCTATGTACCCCCAAAAGACTGATTACCTCTTACCCCTAAAGCTCAATTAAGGCTGATATACACACATTTACAAAACATTAAGACTTTTATCCTAATAGGAAAAAACATAAGTGAAACAAAGAGGTCTTCATTCTCATGGGGAAACAACTACACCTGTCATGCTTCTACATTATACTGCATCAGATTCATCAGGAGAGATGATGGCAGGGCCCCAATTTGCAGAGTTTCTGATGGAATATGTCAAAGATAGAGTCTGAGAATGTACATTTCGAACAGAGAGATGGTGATGCTCTTGATCTGAGAACACATTGTGAGATCCACCAAGTACAGGGAAGTCTGTTATTGAAGGAAGTGTATTCAGAGTTCATATCAGTAATCCTACGACACCATAAGTATATAAAATAATCTGTCACATCAGGCTACATGGAATGATGCTAGTCTTACCTACTGTGGCCAAATTCTTATAGTTCTCCAGCATCACATCTCTGTAGAGGTTTCTCTGAGTTGGGTCCAGTAAAGTCCATTCTTCTGGAGTGAAGTCCACAGCCAGATCGTCAAAGGTCACTGAATCCTAAACCATCACACACATACAGACTTGAGCACCACCACATGTCCATCAGTGAGCACTACAGAAAGAGAAGGAGGGCACCCAATGCCTACACAGAGTTCTGAGAGTAACTATCGTCTACCATGGAGTTTAATGGTCCTAGGAACTCTTCTCTATCCACACTCACTCATTCACTGCCTATCTCTTTAAGTAAAATTGCTATAATAATAACTCCTACATATGATCTTATCTCAACACAACCAGCCAAGGAGGTCATCTTATTTCTCTCTATTGCAGCACACTCCTGAGCACACTGTAGATGCCTGACAGACACTGATGAATAGATAAATTCTCTAACTAAAGGGCACTTTCATCTCCTTTACCATGTGTCAGAGCACTCAGCAAAATAAAAAATATGCAGTTGAGACCATGAAGAAAGATTAATTAATAAACATTAAAATACTGAGATGACTGTCAAGGTAATCCCTTCCTAATATGAGAGGTTCCACTCCCTGGGGAAATTCAGCCAGGTGTAATCCTTGAAGGAAGCTTTATTTGCCTTAAGAAGCTGCAGAAACAATTCTGCATGGAAGGAACTATATCTACCTGATGGCTGCAGGTATGACATTTTGGAGAAGAAAACACTTTCTGCATACCTGAAAACAATTTGGCAGGCAGTTAGTCACCATCCTTCCTGCTGCTGTCTTTTCTTCATGAAGGCAGACAGGGTTCCTGCAAATAAGACCTTGTGGAAGAGAAAGAAGTCACAAGAACCCAGAGCTGATTATAATTTCTTCATCATGTGCCTGGGAAGTAACTCTATTCTAGTTTGAAATTCCCCTATACTCCTGCACATTTAAGAAAGCTCATAAACATTTATGCTATATGAGGAGGGACCCTCCCAAAAAACCAGATTTATTAAAAATTGTGCATTTATTCTTCAATGTTTAAAATTCAGTTTTCTTCAAGTACTCTGTTTTATGCAATACATCTATTGAGATGCTTTTTCCACTGCTTATAAGTTTTTGAGTTCAAAAAGAAGCTTCTTTAAGGGCTTCTGCCATTTTTTGTTTCACCTCTTTCACACTGGCAAAACATTTTCCTTTGAGGACTGTTTTCATCGAGGAAAAAAAGTCACTCAGGACAAGATCAGATTAATAGGGAGGATGAGGCATGGATGTCATGCCATCTTTAGTCAAAAACTGCTGAACACTCAGGTGTGGGCAGGTTGTTTCATGTAAATCACCCATCATGAAATTGGCAAGCCACGTGCAGTGCCTCACACCTGTATCACAGCACTTTGGGAGACAGAGGCAAGAGGAATGCCTGAGTCCAGGTGTTCAAGACCAGCCTGGGCAACTTGGCGAGACATCATCTCTACAAAAAATTTAAAAATGGCTGCAAATGCCTGTGGTTCCAGCTACTTGTAAGGGTGAGGTGGAAGGATCACCTGAGCCCAGTAGGTCAAGGCTGCGGTAGCCATGAGTATGCCACTACACTCCAGTCTGGGCAACAGAGACTCCTACTCCAAAAAAAAAAAAAAAAAAAAAATCGGCAAACACTCTTAAAGAACCTTAAAAAAAATCACTGAAGCCAAACACAGCCTCTCACAACTACACTAGCTAGTATACTGATGCCAACGAGTCCTTAAAATATTTAACTAGCGGGGGAAGCCTGTATTACAAAAGGCCGCCCTGCAAAAACTAATTTTGCTTTTTTTTTGGGGGGGGGGGAGTCCCCTCTCATAACAGTCCTGTGTCACCTAAAGCCAGAAAAAGGGGTGGTCAGCTATGGTAGCCATCAGAAAAAGGGTACCGGTCTTATTTTACAGGTAAGGAAACTCAAGTCCAGAGAAATGTGACTCATGGCAACAAATCTCACGAAGGAGAATATGCAGCACCTCTTCCCAAAGCACACATACCAGGGGGCTGATTCAGAACATGGCATTTCCTTCCCACTTCAACACCTCAGAAGTGAACCAGAGCATGACTCTTCAGGCCTAGGCCACTGGGATCCATAGTGTGCAAGGAAGACCAAAAGCAGTCTCTGAAAAAGATCATCAAAAGAACTTACCATGAGACAAATCAATGGCCGCCATCCTGTGAGGCTGACGGCTAAATCTGCTTGAAAACTCCTTTCCTTGATTCCAAGGATCACTTCAAGATAGCTTGTGAATCCATATGGGTAGAGGCAACCTCCATTCTCCTTATACACTGTTAATGCAATCCTGTTTATATCAATCATTAATTATAAGCATTACCTATCAGTCATCAAACATCAAGCATTAGCTCTCTGCAGATGCTATGTGTGAAAGCCACTGAAAACAATAACAATGTGTGTCATATGGGTAACATCAACTGCCACTTACTGAAAACTAGTATGTTTCAGGAGTTGTAAGCAGTAGGCTCACTTAATTATCGTAACAACCCCTTTACAGATATTATCACCCCTACTGAACACTGGGGGGAACCCATCAGGTGTGGAAAAAAAACCTGCCAGGCACAGTGGCTCATGCCTATAATCACAGCACTTTGGGAGGTCGAAGTGAGAGGTTTGCCTGAGTCCATGGGTTCGAGACCAGCCTGGGCAGTTTGGTGAGACCTCATCTCTGCAATAAATCAAAACATTGGCCATGCGTGGTGGCACGTGGCTGTAATTTCAGCTACTTGGAAGACTGAGGCGGAAGGATAACATGAGCCCAGCAGGTCAAGGCTGTGGTGGCCATGAGCATGCCACTGCACCCCAGCCTGGGCAACAGAGTGAGACTCCAACGCAAAACAAAAAAACCTACATTCAAACAACACTAGTACTTGGTCTAATACCATCCAGTTTGAGAGTGGTGAACCAGGACTCGGATGCAGATTAGTCTGTCCCTAATGCCTGATATCCTATGGCTGTTGTTACTTCCCCACTTGACCAGCAGTCAGTCTAACCTGCACAATACAACACAGTAGTCATTGGCCACATGTGTTATTGACCACTTCATATGAACCTAGTATGACTAAAGAACATAATTTTTTTATTTAACAAAAACCAATTACTATTCCTAATAATCAGAACAGCAGCCCAAATGCTGATCTACAGGATAGTATTTGAACGACACTGAAAACCACACAGTTCATTATCCATGAACCAAATTAACCCTCAGAAAATAAAAATTCTAAAGCCCTTATACTATGAATGAGAAGTCTAAACTGTAAAGTCACTTTAGTTTACAAAACTACATGTCTAGACTTGAGGTATAGACCGTACCTGCTACCTACCACAAGTCTCAAACTGGAGATCTGTGGGTTCAATAGGGTCACAAATGTATTTATTTTGGTGGCAACTGAACCATGTATTTTACTTTATTTATTCAAACTTGAGGTATAATTAATATACAATCAAATGCACAAGTCTTAAGTTTTCAGTGGAACAACTGCATATACTTGAGTAATCAAAAGCCTAAACAAGACATAGAACATATTCACCTCTCCAGAAAATCCTCTTGCTCTTTCTATTCCATTCTTTCACCTTCACCTCCAGATAAGAACTTTGTGATTTCTTTCATTTATTAGATGCTGTATAAGTACAATAGGTACTGTGCTCATTTTCTCAAATGTATATTCTAACTTATTTTTTCCCAATTGTTTAAGGAAATAACATGGGAGAAAAATGTTAAAATCTTCCACTAGAATTGCGGACTTGTCTATTTCTTCTTTTTTGTTTTTGGAGTTGGCATCTCACTCTGTCGCCCAGACTACAGTGCAGTGGCAACTTGTGGCTACCGCAGCCTCGACCTGCTGGGCTCCCGTGATCCTTCAGCCTCAGTCTTCCAAGTAGCCAAAACTACAGGCGCACTCTACCACGCCCAGCTAATTTTTGATTTATTGTAGAGACAAGGTCTCACCAAGTTGCCTGGGTGGGTCTTGAACCCATGGGCTCAGGCAATCCACTCACTTCAGCCTTCCAAAGTGCTGGGATTACAGGCTGAGCCACCAAGCCTGGCTGTCTATTTCTTCTTGAATGTCTGTAATGTATACTCCTTTATACACCTTGTAACAACATTACCCAGTGAACACACACATTGAAATTTCGTATTTCTGGAGAAACAAAACCTTTTATCACAATAAATGTGATGTATCTCTAAAACTGTTGTTGGATGATGATATGTGACGCAGTTTTCTGTTTTCCTTTCTGCAGTCTTTGCAGCTCATGGGCAGCACTATGTGTTCTTTGAACACCAATGTTTCCTATAACTTGACACAGAGCATGATTCACTGTAGGCATCCAATGACTACTGTCAGACAGACAACTGACATCCTTTTTTTTTAAATTTCAAAACAAAGCTTATTAAAAAAAGACGAGAAGCACATGCCAGAGTTGGCATGGGCAAAAGAAACCACCAGCTGACATCCTTCTGAACAACGTTAAAGTATTCCTAAATTATAGCTAAATAACTGGTCATAACACAACAAAAATCTGAGTTCTCAGGAAACTCAGATTTCAGGAAAAAAGTACATTTCAGGAAAATATACTGAATTACTCAAAGAATGCAAGGGTGGGAGGAACACTGTCTCCTTTTATGCACTCATCCACCAACCAATGCCCTATCTGCACACCAAAGACTAGTTTCCCATGGCTTCCTGATGTGGAGACTCAGTACTCTCATTCTTGCACCCCTACTGGAATCCCAATTCCTTCTGCTCATAAGTCCAGTAGCCATGGTTTGCCTGCATTCCAGAGGGTTGCTTCCGGCTTTCCTAGAGCCTGCTGACTAAATATGTCCCAGGCAACCAGCAAACATCTTTACCAGCCAGTGGGCTACAATGACATCTTCAACAAGGAAGAATGAGAGCACGTAACTAGGAATGCAGGCATGTAGGTGGACCTAGATGAGACTCACACAAGGCACTGCAAGACTCCCTTACCAGAGAAACAGCTTGCCCTTTGGTTTCTGAAAAGAGTCTTCCTCTGCTTGAAAACCCTGTGATAGTCACACTTAAGGCAAATATCTTGGAAGAGAATGTATATTCTCAAGACCTACCACAACCACATGCTGTTGTCACTAGAGTAAAAAATATTAATTGCTCCAAAATCCAGGAGCAATGGTATATAACATAATACAAGAGAAAAAAGTTCACACAACAAAATAATTTCAACTCTGCTGATATTCAGCAAAAAAGGAAACAAAAAAAGCCACAAGGAACATGTGTGGGAATGGATACTAAGGGTGTCAGACCAATGAAAGTGGACTGTAACACTAGTTTGGGCTAAATTCAGACAGGGGATTACTTCTTAGAAATTCTGGATTTAATGTATTAGCTCATGCACTTGAGGATGTCTCCAACAGCTTTCTTGCTTAGATGATTGAAACCTGGATTTAGGTTGGGTGTGGTGGCTCACACCTATAATCTCAGCACTTTGGGAGGCTGAGGTGAGAGGACTGCCTGAGCCCATGGGTTCAAGACCAGCTTGGGCAACTTGGTGAGACATCATCTCTACAATAAATCAAGAAAAATTAGCCAGGCATGATGGCACATGTCTGTAGTTCCAGCTACTTGGAAAGCTGAGGTAGAAGGATTGCCTGAGTCCAGCAGGTAGAGGCTGCGGTGGCCGTGAGCGTGGCACTGCACTCCAGCATGGGTGACTGAGCATGAATCCAACTAAAAAAAAAAAAAAAAAGCCGGGCTCGGTGGCTCAGCCTGTAATCCTGCACCTTTGGGAGGCTGAGGTGAGTGGATTGCCTGAGCCTGCGGGTTCGAGACCCACCTGTGCAGGCGAGACCTCATCTCTACAAAAAATCAAAAAACATCAGCCGGGCGTGGTAGTGCATGCCTGTAATTCCGGCTACTTGGAAGGCTGAGGCAGAAGGATCGCTGGAGCCCAGTGGGTCGAGGCTGCGGTGGTCAGGAGTGGCCACTGCACTCCAGTCTGGGCGACAGAGTGAGACTCCAACTCAAAAAAAAAAGGAGACCTGGATTCAATGGTTATTGAAATTGACATGGCGGAGCTCCTTGGCATAATGTAAAGGAAGAAAAGGTAGGAAAGTTGCAATGGATTTATCATGTATGACCTGCAAGCCCCCCTTTCCTAATATATGTTAGAGCCCAGGAGACATTCCCTTTACAAGAGTATTCAGAAACAGATTAGTGAGGGAAGTACCTCCATCCTTGCAAAGATCCATGGTTATTCTGTAGCCACTAACCTTACAGATATGAATGTAAGAGATGCCATTGAGATGAGTTTCCTGATTTCAATAGAAATGAGGAAAACCCAGAGTAGCAGAAATCCAGTGGGTAGTACTTCACCATCAAAGACAGGGTGGGGACATCAACTGTCAAGAAAGATGGAACAAACCAGTAGTCAGAATGCTTTAGCCTGCAGAGATGGTTAATGGTGGCAAACTAATCATAGTGTCCCTAGAAATGAAACAGATAATCAGCCTACTAGAACAGAGATCAACTCTACTCTAAAGAGCCACATAGTAAATATTAGGCATTTAGAGCTATATGCTTTGTTTTCCATTGTTACTACTCAATGTGCGAGAAGTCACAGATAATATGTAAACACATGAAAATGGTTATGTTCCAATAATACTTATTTACAAAACTAGGCAGAGGCCCAGATTTAGCCAACGGGCTACAATTTGCCAAGCTATGCCCTAGAATATCATTCTATCTAAGTAACATGAAGTCTTATATCTGCTAGTCAAAAACTTGACAGAAGTCACTACAGGGGGAGAATCATGGTCTTTTACCCAATTTCCAAACCTAGGTCATTCATATACCTAGAAGTTTTTCATGAAAGAAAATAGTAATGTACCACTACCTCAACCCAGACTAAAAATCTTCCTTCAAGCCTTCCCCAAAGGGACCTACAGTTATTTTACTAGAGTGTCTGTGCTTTCTAAAAAGAAAATTATTCTACTGTCCCTGAGATGATACTACACCCTGGGACCCCAAAATAACCCTTGTGGCCATCACCAAAATGGAAGCTATGGTAGTCATGTGATAGATGGGGTTAACTCAGCTGAATTCATGGAGGGCCCAGTTGAACCATGGAACCACCCTGTGGTTACTTCCCCAGTTCATAAACATATAGTTGGTATATACACATTTGTGGCAACTGGAAGAATCCGTTCAATTGACTTTAGGTCCCATGGGATGAAGCCATTAAGGCAGGAAATGCTAAATGGAGGCTCCTGGAATTTCCAGCTCCTAGGATAACAAACCAGAAGTACAACAACATTTCTGAGGCAACTACAAAGGTTAATGTCACCATCAAAGATACCAGGGATGATGTCACTTCTCATGTCCTCATTATCTCATCACTTTGGTCTCTGTAGAACACACATGGATCATGAAGAATGACTATGGACTACCACAAACTTAATCAGTTGGTCACCTCAATTATAGTTGTGGTTCTAAATTTTGGTATCTTTATTGGAACATATAAACTTTATCCCTGCTTAGTATGTTGCTAAAAAGCAACTAGAAGCATTTGCTTTTACCTGGCAGAACCAACAGTATACCTTCAAAGCACTGCCCCCAGGTTATATTTGCCCCCTCTACCAAAATACAACGCTCTGAGATCCTGTCATTCCATAAAGCATCACACTGGTCACTATGTTGATAATATTATGCTTCCTGGATCCCATGAGCAGGAAGGCAGCAAAAAATATAAGATACATGAAAAAGATGGTGAGAGATTTAAGGGCCAGCCAACTCAATAAAGTTTCTGGGGGCTCAGTGGTCTGGATCATGTCAAGATAAGCCTCCAAAAAGTCATGTCAAGTTAGTATACCTCACACCACCTACTCTCAAAATTGGCAAACATATTCAAGTGAGTAGACAGTTATAAAAAAATTGATGCATAATACTTCGGCAACTTTTAGATTTTGCAGGCAACATATTCCCAGTTTGAACATGCTTTAACCTATCTATAGAATTGCCTATAAGGCTTTCCATTTCAAAAGGGATCAAGAGATGCTCTGCAACAAGTTCAGGCAGCAGTGCAAGCTTCAGACATACTCAGCCCAAATGATCTAACAGAACCAATGATTCCTGAAGTACCCATGGTAAATAGGATAATGCTGGGAGCCTTGAGCAAGCACCAATAGGAGACTCACAGCACAGGCCTACTCATCTAGAGCAAACCTATGCCTTCTACAGGAAACTTCTACAGGTAACATTTTGAGAAACCACTTACCACTGGTACATGGTAGACTGAACAACTAACCATAGGACTTCAAGAGACCAAATGGTCTGAGCCTGAAGTGGGTGCCTGGACCCAGCAACCTATCATTAAGGGAAGTGACACAGAAGACACTGAGCTGAGGTAGTTCCAGTGAGTACAAGTAAATGGCATGAGCAGATGGCAAAGACTCTTTCAACAAGCTCCAGTCACACTTCCTCCTCTCCCTTAACTCATGCCTACAACTTTCTTGGATATTCCTTATGCCCAGTAGACTAAGACAAACCTGGCTTACAGCTGTGTCTGCATGACTGTGTCTGCGTGACGACCCGAAAATGAAGAGCTGACGGCTGACACTGAAGGACAGTACTTAAAGGAAAATCTTCCCAGTTGCAAAACTTCAAACAGTATATTTGACTGTCTCTGGGTCTGCAGTGAGAACTGACAAGATGTATGCATACACACTGACTCATCAATTGCTGCCTATGGTTATCTGGGTGGTCAAGGATGTAGGAGAAATCAGATGGATGGACCTCTCAGAAAGGACACAGACTGTGTCCATGTGAATGTTCACCAAAGATGACCCACTGGAAATAAGGTGAACAAAATCACGCTCTCTGAAGATGTCTGTTACTTTCCCCAGACATCTCAGTGCTTGCCCAATGGGCCCATTAAAAAAATGGTCACAATGGTAGGAATGAAGGCTATGCATAGGCTCAACCATATGGACTTCCTCTTACCAAGGCTGCCCCAGCTAATATTACTGCTGTACCTAATTTATTGAAAGTAGAAATCAACACTGAGCATCCAACATGGCACCCTTCCCTAGCAGGGAGCAGTCAGTCATCTGGTCCACACAGAGAGGTCCTAAAACCTAATGAGGAATGCTTCCCCCAGAACACAATTATGGTTCTAATACAGGGGTCTCTAACCCTCAGACCACAGACTGATACCAGTCCATGGCCTGTTAAAAACTGGGCCACCCAGTAGGAGGTGAACAGCAGACAAAAAGAGCTCTGCATCCTATCAGATCAGTAGCAACCATTAGATTCTCGTAAGTACATGAACCCTAATGTGAACTGCGCATGCAAAGAATCTATGAAACTCTAATGTCTGATGATCTGAGGTGGAGCTGAGACAGTGATACTAGCACAGGGGAGTGGATACAAATACAGATTAACATTAACAGTGAGGTCTGACTGCATATCCCACCACTGCCCCATCCGTGGAAAAGCTGTCTTCCACGAAACTGGTCCCTGGTACCAAAAAGGTTGGGATTGCTATTCTAATATACTGGAAGATGAGATTGTCACCCAGCCATTTTGAGCTTCATATACCACTAAACTAAGAGGAGAAAAAGGGAGGGGAAGATTAATCTATTGGCTGGAGTAGTTAATCCTAATTACCAAAGGAAAACTAGAGTACTGCAATTGAGGCAAGAAAGATGAAGTATAGAACCTCCCAGTAATTCTATGCTACATGGAAAAGGTTAATGGAAAATTACAACTGGATAAAGGCATGTCAGTAGAGTACTTAGACCCCAAGGGAATGAAGATCTGGATCACTCCTCAAGAACAGAACTCAGAGCAGCTGAGGTCTGGACTGAGGGAAAGGAAAATATATAATTAGTCAGGTAAGAAGTAAACCATGGATACCAACTACCACTTTAAGACCAATTATAGAAACAAAAACTATAGTAGTTTTGCATGTTTTCTCTTTGCTCTTTATGTGTATTAATATATGCAAGTGTTCACTTACATAAATGAAACATTTACTTCTATCTCTTCACTTTTATTTTACATATACTTTATTAGAGGTTACATTTATAATTTAGTCTTTAGGGAACAGAATAGTCAGTGGAATGTGATTTGGTGAGTAATTAATATGGCCTGTGGTGGGTGTACAATGACCATTGGAACTGTGCATCTTTTCACTTTGGGAAAGGTGAAACTTCTTCCCTAATATCTTTTTAGGTAGAAATATAGATTTAATTATTATGAAAAAATTCACATGTATATTGAAGAACGCATATGGATGGTGAGGAAACATACCAGTTAGCTATTTATTTATCTTAGCTCCAATTTCACCTTCAATACTTGTTATGGAATAAAAGACCATATTCTTTATTTGCATTATATTTATATTAACATGTTAGACTTTGTAAAAAGTGTGTCATAAATTAGTTTAATATAGCTGCTATCCTGGCACCTGTTTTTAGGTCTGACCTACGCTATGTGGAGCCCAGTTATACCCCATCACTTTGGCCTAGTTAAAATGTCTCCTCCATGTGTGGTGGTTTGCATAAAGCCCACTTGTTCCTTATCTCACTGACCCCAAGCCTTACCTAGCTCACAGCTGCTGAACACAATGAAACCTAGAGGCCAGGTGGGGAGGGGGAGAAGCCCCCTCCCCCACTCATGCCTGTAATCCCAACATTCTGGGAGGCAGAGGCAAGAGGACTGCCTGAGCCCAGGGTTCAAAACTATCCTGGGCAACTTGGCAAGACTTTGTATCTACAATAAATAAAAAATTAGCTGGGTATGGTGGTACACACCTGTGGTTCCACCTATTTGGAAAGCTGAGGCAGAAAACTAGACGCCCAGCAGGTTGAGGCTGCAATGGCCATGAGCATGCTACTGCACTCCAGTCTGGGAAGGAAGAAACCCAATAGCCAACACCAGACTTATTTAAGTAAATTCTCCTCCTTGCACATGTCTAGCCAATCCACATCCCCCAAGGGAAAGCCTGAGTGATAACTCCCATGGACCTTAAACACCGAGTCTCACAGGTCCTCTCTATTGCATTCCCTTCCCACTAGTTGAGCACCCTACTGTTTCTGGATCTCCCATCAGCCCTCGAGTACCCATTTCCCTTGTGGATCTGTAACAGAATGCTTCTGCTGTGTTTTCTTCTGTTGCCTCCTCTATATCTCACCTGCCCAACACATTAGAATGTAACTCTCTTCCCAGTCTGAGTAGGCCTAGAATTTATAGCCACTCTCCAGAGAGAAAACTCTAGACCAGAACAGATGAAAATACACTAGGTATAGTAAACAGGGTGTATGGTCACAACCATGAGCGGCACGATAAAATGTCTTTAGACTGCTCTTGGCCTACTATCTGGCCCTCCCATGTGGCTGACACCATTTGGGAAGTCTCCATGGTTTGCTGGGGTACATCTGTGCTGCTGGGCATTGCTATCTGATGTCCTTGTAGAGTGCTGCCAAAACTCTCCTCTCTAAACTGAGTGGGTCCTAGATAGTCCAAGTGCTCACTGGGACTCACCAACTGCTAGCCTAACAGGACAAGAAGGGCAACCACAGTCACTACCCAAGGCTGCTATTACTCCCCCAAACAAGAACTACTGGGCTGAGTAAAACTGACTATATTCCCAAGGTCTCACTCTGGCCCAATTGGCTTGCCCCTGAGAAGCAGAAGAGAGTAAGGTAGACACTGGGCCAATTCAAGGGCTGGCAGAGTACAAGAGGAAGACTAGAATTCTGATTGCCCACTGAGTTGTAGGGGGCAGTACCTAGGGAGGTCACTAGACTTCCCAACCTGACAACAGGGGCACCTCCTTCACTGGGGAGATGATGGCACCCTGCAGGCAAGGGTGCCACTGAAGTTGCTATCCCTATATTGCTTCCATCCCTTGCATCTGTTGCTCTATGTCCCTAATCCTAATGAAGTCAACAGGACACCCTAGAGAGGGAGGTAGCTGCCTACAAAAGTGGCAGTCAGGAACCACAAAAAGAGGACAGCTCAAAATAGGCACCACCTGGGACCACCAAGAACTTGTCAGGTAAACATCCAAAGAGAAAGAAAACATATTTTAGCTTGGAGATACAAGTCATTCTAAACATTTTACTTAGGAGGGGGGACAAAAGATGAGGGTGAAGGAACTGATTATCTTGAGATTTGAACTTCCCATTTTTTAACTGCCTAAAGGCACTAGACCCCTTACCCCTACCGCTCTTTTCCTCTTATCAACCAGAGACAGAAACTAAGAACCCTTCAGGCAGTTTTAAAAAAAAAAGGAAAAAAGGAAAAGCCTAGGATTTTGGGAGGCTGTAAGTCCAAGAAAGAAAATGAAAAAAGAAAAGAGGAACTTTAAGCTTTAAGTACTAAGCAAATGCCAGGTCTAATGAGCATAATGCTGCTAGCCCTAGATTACTCAGTGATTCAAACACAAAACTTGGGGGGATGGGTAGTAAAAGGCAATTCAATTTAAGTTTAACTAACATTTGCTAAAATGCACTAATTAACAAAATTGTTGCCTGGGCTTCATCAGTCTGGGACTCAAATTTTACTTATACCTGGGAATCTCATTAAATTTAACCATTGTGACCCTTAACTTCTTAAAAGGGTAACTATAAATACAAAAGAAAAAAATAGGTATGCCTCATTTTAGTCGTAGCTTTGCTTACCCACTGCCCTCATATTCCATATTAGGCAAAAAATACTCCATCATAAATAATAAATTAAAATGAAAGATTTTGACACAAATTGACCTGATAATATGGGATCCTATAAATCCCCAATTAAAATAGTTACTATGGCCCAATGTATGTTAAAACAGGCCTTCAATAATTAAAACTCGTATAAACCCTAATTAATGAAGAGTTGTATCGACTGTCTCTCCATTTAACAGCCCATTTTTGCATGTTCTTAAATCTGAAAACAAATGGCACATCATGATGGATTACTACAAACTTAATGCTGGAGTCCATTAAGGTACCCATACCCAATATAATTACAATTCCTAACTCTATTCCATAAACAACCAGTAAATACTGTGTTCTTATCAATTTAGATAACAAGCTCTGTTCAGTGCCTATTTCAATAGCCTGTCAACTGTGGTTTGCCTCCACCTCTGAGAGGACACAATTCAGAGACACATTCCAGGCTACCCAACAGATCTGTCATCACACACATTTTTTTTGAGTCGGAGTCTCACTCTGTCACCCAGACTGGAGTGCAGTGGCTGCTCCTGGCCACCGTAGCCTCCACCTGCTGGGCTCCGGCGATCCTTCCGCCTCAGCCTTCCAAGTAGTCAGAATTACAGGCATGTGCTACCACGCCCGGCTGATTTTTTGATTTATTGTAGAGATGAGGTCTCGCTGCCCAGGCAGGTCTCGAACCCGCGGGCTCAGGCAATCCACTCACCTCACCTCCCAAAGGCGCAGGATTACAGGTTGAGCCACCGAGCCCGGCTTATTACACACATATTGACAACAAGATCTTAATGACATCCACTTTCTCCAGGAACACGGGAATGACATTACATTAAACAGCATTCTTCTCCAAGGAGACTCAGTTGACAAACTCATTAAGGATAAATAATCCCAGTATCTTTTAGTACTTTTAGGTTCTGGTGGCAACATATCCCCCATTTACAAATTTTATTTACAAACAAAAACCAAGTAGTGGCGCCAAAAAAAAAAATCATTTCATAATAGAGGCTTTGGCAACTTTATTAATGCTTCATGGAGTCTCTGGACCACTTATGGGGGCCACTATGCCAAAGGGTTCCTAATGCAAGAAATGCCCCTCTTGACCTTCTGCTACTTATCAGTAAACAACAAATGACTGGCTTTCTACTGGCCTCTCCTAGAAACAGAGGGCTCTCTGAACTTGTAACACTCAACATCCAGCTGCCCATTATGCGTTGGGTCATGGAAACAGCACCTCACAAGTTCAGTAAGGCTGCTGAGGCCTCCTTAAGACAGAATGGAGCCAAACCTAGGCCCTCTAGGATATTCCATCTGTTGGAGAGGGTGGCTTCCCCATCCTCAGTCCCTTGCCAGATCCCGGAGTGATGGAGATCAGCTCTCCCCGAGGCTCCTAAACTACCTGGAAAGTCCTTTGGGATTAACTGAGTGAACAGTAATGAGAGTTCATAGACTATGGCAACACTGTTCATCATAATACATGATGGAGCTCAGTGTAGTGTTGCTGCTTTCCATCCCTTAGCCAGGAAGTTCCTAATAAAGGACAGGACAATACAGAACACACTTGGCCAGACTTCAGTCAGTCATTTTAGCCCTGGATGCCCTGGGCAACAAATGGTCCCATTTTCACATTTATTTATTTATTTTATTTTACCTAAAAATTGTCTGGAAATCTCTTGCCTCCCAGATACCCAAAATATAAAAAGCAAAATCAGACATCTCCACATATACTAAGACCACAATGAAAGGCCTTCCCAGGACACTCCAAATTCCCTTTGGAGTTACATATATTAATAGTAGTAACCAAGATACACATTTCACTTCTTAAAATACACAATGCTAGTCCCTTGAAAAAGATATCCAATATTTCATTACCCTAAAAGGTTCAGATAATTGGTTTCGCTTAAAGACAACGAAATCCTCAATTACTTTGCAAGTTCCTATCCAACAAATAAACTTCTGGAATTCTCTATCATGCCTCAGCCTTTACTTAGTTACTTCAACCCTTCACATGGGCAAAAGGCCAAATCGAGGATGCATATTCTCCCGGAAAACATTAACCATACATTGTCCCACAGACCAGATGGCTGCTCAACTGATAGGAGACCCATTTGAACCTAGACTTCCACCAAAAAACAAACCCTGTCAGGCGCAGCTACACATCAGTCTATGAACTGTTGGTCTTATTACTACTGGCCTGAGTACTTTGTTGATTTATAACCTGGAGAGCCACATCTACACCAGAGGGCACACACTTAAAAAAAGGGTAGATACCCCAGCCCAGATGACTTTTCCCTGGCCCAAAATATCACCGCAAGATGACATCACTTCAGATAACACAGCCCCAACCATTGATGTTGGAAATGACCTCAACTCTTACACTAAAACCTCCACACAGCGATGTCCATGGACTATTACAACTATAGCACAGACACAGAACTTTTGCTTTTCTTCCTTAACTGTCTACTTAGCTCATGATGCTGATATAGTACTTGTTCCCTGCTGAAACGTACACTCCCACACATCCACACCTAAAGGAAAATCTGATTTGTGTTACTAAAATCCATGGAGATTACTGTTTTACCCAGGAGGAGCCTGCCTCACATCAGTAAACCTCACAGCCCCTGGGGAAAAGAATACCCACTCCCTGATGGCTCCTCCTACTGTAACTCTCACTTTCTACCTCAACCTCCGACCTTGCCTCTCTGGCCACAACTACTCCTTCCCCTTGGTTACACACAACACTACTAATCTTTACATATGAAGGGGGACCCAAAGAAAACCGGAATTGCCTTTGGAGGGCAGGTGCCTTGTAGTATAAGCTTCCCCTGCTAGGTAAATGTTCTAGGAATCCATCGACATCAATGTACCAGCTAGTGTTGTTATAGGAGACTGCATTTGGCTTCAGTGACATTTTTTAAGAGTCTATCAATGTATTAGCCCATTTCATGATGGGTGATTTATGAGCACACTTGCCCACACAGTGCTGAGTATTAAGCAGTTCTTGACCAAAAGTCATGACCTCTGTGTCCCGTGCTCCTATTCACCTGATCTCACTCTGAGTGACTTTTTTGTCTCCCCAGATGAAAACAGTCCTCAAAGGGAAACATTTTGCTGATGTAGAAGAGGTGAAATAAAAAACGGCAGAAGCACTAAAAGGCATCAAAATTGACAAGTTCAAAATCTGTTCTGAGCAGTGAAAAAAGCATCTCGATGGGTGTATTGCATCAAATGGAGAGTACTTTGAAGGTGGCTGAAGTTTGAACATGTAAGAATAAATATTTGGCTAGTTTCAGTGACTCAGCCTGTAATCCCGTGCTTTGGGAGGCTGAGGTGAGTGAACTGCTTGAGCCCGCAGGTTCAAGACCCGCCTGGGCAACTTGGTGAGCCTCATCTATACAATAAATCAAAAAATTAGCCGGGTGTGGCAGTGAACATCTGTAGTTTCAGCTACTTGGAAGGCTGAGACGGAGCTTGCCAGAGCCCAGCAGGTCGATGCTGGGGTGGACGTGAGCGTGCCACTGCACTCCAGCCTGGGCAACAGAGTGAGACTCCAACTCAAAAAAAAGATAACGCCAAGGTACTAAGGAATGAATTGTCATACATTTGTTGAGTACAGTTGCTGCCTCTGCATCTCTCTAACCTAAGTTATTTGAAACCCATCATATCCCATCCCCTTTAGCCTAATTAAAACTTCCTCTCTCTGTGTTGTTTGCAATATAGCCTGCTTATTCCTCATCTCACTGACCCAAACCCCAGTGCATCCCACAGCTGCTGACCACAATCAAATCTAATGGACAACCAGAGTTGTGTAAATAAACTCCCCCCTTTGTGCATGTTTTCTTTAACCTAGCCAATTCATAATCACACTGGGAAAGGCCTAAGGGATAATCCCCATGACCTTAAAAAAGGCATACTCTGCAGGTCCTCTCTCTTGCATTTCCTGTCCAGTGGTTTAGCTGCTGCTACTGCTGTCCTTGGACTTCCCATCAGCTTTCCAGGGCACCCCTCCTCTCTTGAAGATATGTAATAAAACTTCTGTTATTTCATATTGTATTGTGCTGCCTCCTCTCTGTCACACTTGACCAACACACCAGAACATAACTCTCCTCCTGGTAAGGGCAGGCTAGAATTGAAAGTCACTCTCCAGAGAGAGACTTCAAGACTAAACTAGAGGAACATACAAAAAGGGGACACAAGATGGATGCTGTAGAGGAAAGGGAACTTCACTTGCTGAGTACAACTGCTGCATGGCAGTCAGAGGTGTGGGTGTGAGGATACCTGATAGCACCCTGCCCATGTCGTGTGCCCAGAACACAGTCTCTGGGTGCTCAAGAAGCCCTGGCCTAATCACCACCAACCCATGGCTCTATTAACATGGGCACCACATGCTCAAAGGACTCCCACTAGCAAGGGCATCCTCTACACATGTGCCAACAGACTTGTTTCTCCCATAACACTGCATTCCAGGATTCATGCTATATGTCAGCCCAACTCTCTCTTTGTGTACCTATTTGTGCCCCAGAGGTTTGCTTCCCAAAGTCAGATGTGGATGCTAAAGTCCCAGGCTTTGCAAATGAAGTGGCATCCAAATTGTCTCTACATACCTACCCATGACCCCCAGTTTGAGTGTGCCCAGAGGTATTTGTCATAGCTCTCCTGAGGCAGACACCGTTTATCCTAGGCCTCATACCTACAGTAATGTCCCAACTCCCTCTACACAATGACCAACCAACTGCAGCTAGCCTTTGTCTTGGAATATTGTTTCAATCTTGCCTAATGACTATAGGCCAACTCCCACTGAAGTAACCCAGCAAGCTTTTCCAACATCCAATGGACTATAGCCACACTGTGGCCAAATACCATAATGTGACCCCAAAGATCTCCACCTATTGGTAACCATGACCCTAGAAAATGCCCTCCTTGGGCAACCTCTTTCAGGTCCCCTCCTGCTGTAGGAGCTTTTCTGTCCTCCAAATAAATCCTTAAAAAGGAAAGAAAGAAAATGCCCTCCTGTTGAGTGTATGTAAGACTTCTGATCTATTTCTACTCAAAGGAATCTAGCAAAACTGAAGGTATTTTGCAGATGTAATTGAGGTCTCAAATTACATCTGTTTTGAGTTCATTCACAGGTAATTTATCTGGGTCGGCTTCACTTAATCAGGTGACAGTCTTTTAAAGAGGGTCTAGGCTTTCCAGGAGTTCTGACACTCCTTTAGCTGGCTTAATGAAGTGACAATGTAGCAAGAACTACAGGTAGATTCTTTTTTTTTTTTTTTTGAGTTGGAGTCTCACTCTATCGCCCAGACTGGAGTGCAGTGGCTGCTCCTGGCCACCGCAGCCTCGACCTGCTGGGCTCTGGCGATCCTTCTGCCTCAGTCTTCCAAGTAGCCGGAACTACAGGCGCACGCTACCACGCCCAGCTAATTTTTGATTTATTGTAGAGGTGAGGTCTTGTCAACTGGCCCAGGCGGGTCACGAACCCGCGGGCTCAGGCAATCCACTCACCTCAGCCTCCCAAAGCACTGGGATTACAGGCTGAGCCACCGAGCCTAGCTACAGGTAGACTCTTAAGAGCGAAGGTCAGTCCCCAGCTGACAGTGAGCAGCAAATCCTAAAGCTGCAAGAAAATGAATTTTGCCCATTACCAAAGTAAGTGTAGAAATAGAATTTTTCCTATTTAAGCTTTCCTAGTTAAGCTAGATGAGACTGTAACCCAACCAGTGCCTTGATTGTAATCCTAAACCATGTCTGGACTCCTACCTAAATAAAGTGTGACATAATATGAATGCACTGTTTTAAACCACTACACTTAATTTGTTAGGCAGCAACAGATAACAAATACACATCTAATAAGTCTAAATTCCTGACTTGGGAAAGAGTAGACATTATCTTGTGTCTAGGTATGTAAAGTTCATGTATTTTTTGCATCTACCGCTGATTTATTCTTTCTATTTGCTACAGAGTTTTCCAATAGTATAAGTACACTACAGTGTGCCCATTCTTCTGTTGATACACATTTGGTTGTGTATTTTTTTTTCTTTTTGGCAATATGTGGTCATTTCAAATAACACAGGTATAAAAGATATTTGCTTTTATCTTTTCTGTATTTTTGAGTTGGGGGTCTTTGTTTCCCAGGCAGGAGTGCAGTGACACGATCATGGCTCACTGTAGCATCAACCTCCTGGGCTCAAGTGATCCTTCTGGCTCAGCCTCTCAGAGTAGAAGGGAGTACAGGTACATGCTACCGTCTATTTTTTAGATTTTTTTTTTTTGGTAGACACTCATTATGTTGCCCAGGCTGGTCCTGAACTCCTGGGCTCAAGCAATCTTTCCATATCAGCCTCCCAAAATACTGATATTATACATGTAAGCCACTTTACCCGGCCTACTTTTATCTTGATACACGTGTTACATGTATCACTATTGTGTTACAGAGCATGTATATATACAAACTTAGTGTATACTGCCAACAGCTTTTGAAGTTGCTTTTCCAATAAACACCACAAAAAGCAGTATATGCACATCCTCAGCAACTTTACGCCAGAACTTTCATCAATTATTTCACTATGTTCAGCTAGCTCACTGAGATCCCTTAGAGGCAAATGGAAAACATGGATATAGTAAGCCCTCACTTAAAGTTGTCAATAGGTTCCCAGAAACTGAGACCTTCAACAGAACTACATACAACAAAACCAAATTTGCCATAGCCTTATTGATATAAACAAGAATTAAATTCCTATAGCATTATTTCTCTTCCCAAAAATATCACTAAACTTTTAAATAAAGACCCAAACCACTCATCTATTTAACATGTGAGCTATATATAATTTAAGAAAGACTAGTAAAAACAAGTAAAATAATTATTTATACAATTTTTTATGAATCAGTGAGAGATGGCAGTAATAGTAGTGCTAGGTTAAATCAAGGAATAAATGATGCAAAGCAGAAAACTTAAGACGCATTTCCTACCACCACACAGTCGAAAAACAAGCAATAACAAATATGGTGGCCTCACTGACTGGTTCTGTTTATCGTCATTCATTTGTATTACTGTATACATTACTTTTACTTTACAATAATTTGTAGTCATTCATTTATTCACGTTCCAACCCACTTATTCCAGATCAGAGTCATGAGAGGCGGCCTATCCTGGCAGCTTAGGACACAAGGTTGGAACCAACCCTGGACAGGAAGCCATTCCCTCACAGGGTTCACACACACACACTCTCTCCCTCTCTCATATTGGGGCAATTCAGACACACTAATTAAGCTAACATGTACATCTTTGGGATATAGGAGGAAACCAGAGTACCCAGAGAAAACCCACTCAAACATGGGGGGAACATGCAAACTCCACAGTGGCCTCAACTGGGAATCAATTTTTTTCTCATCAATATTATAACAAACTGACGTTATTTGGAGACCTGCTGTATTTTCAAACCTTGAGGCCCCTTCACAGTTTTCTGGCTGTTCACATTGGCAGAGGTGTTTTGTGGTCATTTACTTATTGAGTGTTCCAACACTCTAGATGTGTGCATATCTATAAAAGTCACATATTGGGTTACTCTGGACTTGTGTTCAGGGAAACAAATCACTAGTTTGCATATGAGGAGGAATTCCAAAGTGGACTGAGGGAAAAAAAACAACACTGAAAGAGGTTTTGACTCTGCTTATGGACACAAACATTCCCTAAAACTGATAATTAACATAAGAGAATTTTCATGAAGAATTTAGTTTTCAATGCGCAGACACTGATTCTCATTCATTGCTTGAATTAATAGGAAATTAATACAATTAAAATACATTCGTGACTGGGCCCAGCACTTTGGGAGGCCAGGGCAGGAGGATTACTTGAGGCCAAGAGTTTGAGACAAGCCAGAGCCACATAGGAAGATCTTGTCTTTACAAAAATATTTTAAAGAAAATAGCAGGGCATGGTGGTGCACTTGGGAGGCTGAGGCTGGAGGATTGCTTGAGCCCAGGAGTCTGACACTGCAGTGAACCATAAGCATGTCACTACTCTGCAGCATGGGCAACAGAGTAAGACCCTGACTAAAAAAAAAAAAAAGAAAGAAAGAAAGAAAAAAAAAAACATTCATACTTTCTCCTGTTTTCCTTGATTTACATCATTTGATTAGATATCATGTACTTCTTCCTGTCATGTATACATTGAGGATTAGATTATTTCACCATATTTTTCCCCAACCAAAGAAATTGACTCAGTCAAACCTGGGAGCAAACTTTGAAGCACTCCCTCTCTCACCCTAGAAATGGAATCAGCTAATTCACAGAATGCTTTGTCCATTCCTCCTATTTCCTTCCCTTTCAACATAGCTAAATCATACAACTTATATTTTGGTCTCAGCTTAAATATAACTCTTTTCTTAGCTTCACTTCCTACCACACAATGACAGAGAAAATAACTTCCTTCTACTTTACTTCCAGACTCTCATCAATTTGTTATACTATATTTATGTGCTTGGTTAAATAACAGCCTCCTCCACTAGTTTATAAGCACCCTAAGCACAGCCCTAGACTGAATTTTTTCACTGTCTTAATCAATTATTTAGAGACTCATCAGTTTATAAGAAATGGACAAAACTTTTAAACATATCACAAGAATACAAGAAATAACAAATTGCGTGACTTTCTGAAAGAACAAGTGATTCTTCAAAGACAGTATAATAAATAGTGAATGCTAGGTTCAAAAAGACAGTTACAATGCATAAAACCTGGATAGAGATCAGATCCAAAAATAACCAAAAGCATATTTTGGAACAAAGTGGAGAAATTTACTTCCTTACACACGGTAGAGATTAACAACATCACTTTTTTCTTGGTTCAAATAATAGTACTGTGGTTTTAATAGGACAATGTCTTCATCTATGGAATATGTATTGCCTTAGACCAGGCGCGGTGACTCACACCTGTAATCCCGGCACTTTGGGAGGTCGAGGCAAGAGGAATGCCTGAGCTCAGGAGTTCCAGACCAGCCTGGGCAACTTGGTGAGACCTCATCTCTAAAATAAATTAAAAAAAAATAAGCCAGACGAGATAATGCACCCCGGTAGTTCCAGCTACTTGGAAGGCTGAGGCAGAAGGATCGCCTGAGCACAGCAGGTCAAGGCTGTGGTGGCCGTAAGTGGGCCACTACACTCCAGCCTGGGCAACAGAGTGAGACTTCGACTCAAAAAAAAAAGAGTATGTATTACCAGCATTTAAATTTTAAGTGTCATGCCTGCAATCTTCAACATTCTTCAAAGCCTCCATCCTTTCTTCCTATAAGCCCTTGTTTTGAAGCTCTGTGGGGAGGCACAGGCCTAGAAAGTTCAGATGAAAAAGAACAGCTGAGTACTCTTGTTTTTCTTTAGTAAAAAGACCTGCGGTTTTCAAACGTTTATATTCACATACAGAAATAAGCACACTCCAAACACCTGATAACAGCCTTATATTTCTGCCTGAATGTGTCAAAAATAAATACATAGGAAGCTGAAAGAGAAAGCCAAATTCTGAGACGTAACGTTTGTTTGCAAAAACAGGAGGTAGAGGACTCCCTGGACCAACTTTGACCCCGTGCTCACCGGGACGCGCCAGTCGCCAGGTCCGTGAGGCGGGAAGACGCAAGGTCACTGTCAACGTGACTCGAACGGCGAAAGTTTGTTTCTTTCTGAAAGAAAAAACCGAACAAAGGCCGCTTTGGAGGATTCTGAAGAGGCAACCACCGTGTCTGAAACAACCTCGAGGAAGCACCCTGAGGACGAATCCCAAGACAGCTCCGGGAAGGACCTTCAGCTCCTGTGGCCTCCCCGGACCTGGCGCGCTGGGGAAGGAGGGGAAACGGGGCGGGGATAGGGTGAGATGGGGGGAAGAGAGGCCAGGACGGAGGTGAGCGGACCGGCCAGCCCGCTCTAAGGAGGCCCCTCGGCGGCCTGCGCCAAAGTTTTACTTCCACCACTCGTTCTAGCAGCGGTTGTTCCCCTTTACCCGGTCTCACCAAAGCTGTATTAAGCCCGAGGACCATCAAGAAGAATAGCAACTTGGCCCCAAGCGCCGGAAGAGACAGCGGCGCTCCGCTGACGTACTTCCGCTTCCAGCCTCACACGCGGAAGAAAGCCTGGCGTTCCGAGGCTGGAGTCTCAGCCACAGCAAATTCTGGTTTCTTCCCGCGTAGTTGGTAATAACCCAGGGGTCGGCTCAGCGCGGGAGCGGGAGGCAGACACAGGCTCACAGGACAAAGTTGAGGTTAGAACGAGGCCTCTGGGCGGAGCTACAAAAAGGGGCGGGGCCCATACCCTGGACTGGGGTCGATGGTGGGACCTGGCCCAGACCGCATAAGCTAGAGGTGGGGACTTGCTCACAAAAGCTTTCCTATCTGCCCCCGAGCCCTTCCCCCCGCCCCCGTCAGCATCCCTAGTACCCTTGCAGTGATTCTCCCATTGATAAACCTGCCAACCCACGAAATGATCTATCTGCTACATTCAGTAGACCCAGTCTGATTTCTTGTATCTGGACACTATGCTACACTTTAATAGCCGATTTGTGTTTTCAACGTACTGATACTTTTTGTAAATAATGAATTTTTTTGTCTTCAAATGTGTTTCTGACTTTGTTCCTCGGATCTTATATCACAAGTTACGAGTCCTCCACACTACGTTGTAAAATAGCACTGACACCAGGTATTCTTCACTCATTCAGGGATAGTTCTAAAATTTCTTTGGAAATGGGCCGGCACGGTGGCTCACACCTGTAACCCCAGCACTTTGGGAGGCCAAGGCAGGAGGATTGCTGGAACCCAGGAGTTCGATCCCAGCCTGGGCAACATACTGAGACCTCGTCTCAAATAAATAAAATTAAATAATAAAATAAAATAACAAAATAAAAATTTTTGCTGTGTTTCTTAGTAAAACTGATAGCTGTTTTGCTGTTAATTATTTGTACTTTGCCGTATTATTTAATTTTTATGAAACCAAAGGAGACTTGTTTGTTTTTGTTTTTTGAGTCGGCATCTCACTCTAACGCCCAGGCTGGAGTGCAGTGGTACGGTCAGGCTCACCAGCTTGACTTCCTTGGCTCAGGCGATCCTTCCACCTCAGCCTCTCAAGTAACTGAGACTACAGGTGTGCACCACCACACCCAGCTAATTTTTTTTTTTTTTTTTTTTTTGGTAGAGTTGAGGTTTCACTATCTTGCCCAAACTGGTCTCGAACTCCTGGGCTCAAGCAATCCTCCCCCATCAACTTCCCAATGTGCTGCGATTACAGGCGTGAGCCACCATGCCTGGCCTTAATATTTTGTTAAGGATTTTTTTCATCTATATTCATGATAGATAGTAATTTCTTTTTCTTATGAAGTTTTTAATCTGGCTTTGGTAATAGTGTAATGCCAGCCTCATAGAATGATTTAGAAAGTACTCTCTTCTACTTTTAGAAGGATTTAAAAAACAATGGTGTTCTTTAAATATTTGGTACAGTTCACTAGTAAATTGACAGTTCCTTGGTCCTTGACAATTCTTTTTAGGAGGTTTTGACATATTAATTCATCTCTTTTCCTTGTTATAAGGCTGTTGAAGATTTTTACATTTCTTCTTGATTCAGTTAAGGTAATTTATGCATTTCTAGGAATTTGTCCACTTTGTCCAGGTTATCTTTAACTTGTTGCGGTACAGTTGTTCATAGTATCCCCTAGTAATCTTTTTTCTGTGTGGTTTGTTGTATACCCCAATTTTATTTTAATTATGTGTATCTTTTTTTGTTGTTGATCTAAATAAAAATTAGTTAGTTTTAATTTATATTTTCAAAGAAACAACTTTTAGTATCAATGATTTTCATTGACTAGATCCTCATCTATTCTCCATCTCATGTATTTCTCTTATTATCCTTATTCTTTCTTTCCTTCTGCGAGATTTGTGTTTAGTTTCTTCTTTTTTTGGTAGTTCCTCAAGGTATAAAATAATGTATAGATATTTACACCTAGAAAATTCCCAGTCATTGCCTTGCTAAGCTATGGTGTGGCCATGTGCTCTTTGAGCTATGACTGGACCGTTTTTCCTGGCTTGGCCCCTCCCCTACCTTGGGGAAGTGAATTCCCTCTTTCTCTGTCTCCAATATACTTTCTAAATAAACTATATTTTCTAATCTAAAAAGAAAATTTCCCAACAAGGGTACCTGCACAATGAATATTTGTATACCTAACCCTTAATTGTACCCCACAATTTTAAAACAAAAAATATATATAATAAAAAAAAATTTTCCTACGGAGAACTCTCTTCATTACGTCCCATAAGTTTTGGTCTGTTCTGTTTTCATTTTTATCTCTACATGTTTTCTAATTTTCTTTATAATTTATTCATTTTAAAAAAGGAATACCAGCAATGTTATTTCTTACAGTTCTAGAGGCTGGAAGTCCAAGATCAAGGCAGTTCCAGATTCAGTGTCTTGTGAGAGCCTGCTTCCTGGCTCTTATCTGGCCATCTTCTCACTGTGTCTTCACATGGTGGAAGGGTAAGACAACTGTCAGAGGCCTTTTTTTTTTAAAATTGCTTTTATGAGTCAGAGTCTCACTGGGTCACCCAGGCAGCAGTGCAGTGGCATGATCACAGCTCACTGCAGCCTCAAACGTCTAGGCTCAAGTGACCCTCCCATCTCAGCCTCCAGAGTAGCAGGGGCTACAGGTGTGTACCACTATGTCTGGCTAATTTGTGTGTGTGTGTATGTGTGTAGAGATGAGATCTCACCATGTTGCCCAGACTAATCTTGAACTCCTGGGCTCAAGTGATGCCCCTGCCTTGGCCTCCCAAAATACTGAGATTACAAATGTGAGTCATTGTGCCTGACTGATTGCTTTTTTTTTTTTGAGTTGGAGTCTCACTCCTTCACCCAGGTTGGAGTTCAGTGGCACACTCACAGCCACTCCAGCATCAACCTGCTGGGCTCCAGCAATCTTTCCATCTCAGCCTTCCAAGTTAGCTGGAACTACAGGCGTGTACTACCACACCTGGCTAATTTATTTTTTTTTATTTATTGTAGAGATGCCTGGTTAATTTTTTTTTTTTTGAGTTGGAGTCTCACTCTGTCATCCAGACTAGAGTTCAGTGGCCACTCCTGGCCATCGCAGGCTCGACCTCCTGGGCTCTGGCGATCCTTCCGCCTCAGCCTTCCAAGTAGCTGGAACTATGGGTGCGCTACCATGCCCAGCTGATTTTTGATTTATTGTAGAGATGAGGTCTCACCAAGTTGCCCAGGCAGGTCTCGAACCCGCGGGCTCAGGCAATCCACTCACCTCAGCCTCCCAAAGGTGTGGGATTACAGGCTGAGCCACCAAGCCCGGCTAATTTTTTTTTTAATTCGTTGTAGAGACAAGGTCTCACCAAGTTGCCAGGGCTGGTCTTGAACCCACAGCCTCAGGCAATCCTCTTGCCTCGGCCTCCTAAAGTGCTGGGATTACAGGCTGAGCCACCAAGCTGGAGTGCAGTGATGCTATTATAAGCCCACTGCAACCTTGAACTCCTGGGCTCAAGCAATCTTCCTGCCTCACCCTCCCAAGTAGCTGTGACTAAACACATGTGCCACTATGCCTGGCGTATTTTTATTTTTTGTAGAGATGAGGTCTCACTATGTTGCCCAGGCTTATCTCAAACTCCTGGCCTCAAATGATCCTTTGGCCTCAGACTCCCACATATCTGGGATTACAGATGTTATTCACAATGCCCAGCAACTTTTATTTAACAAATTTTCATTTTCTATATTTATGGGGTACAAAGTGATGTTATGATTCATGAATACAATGTGAAATAAATCAAGCTAATTAGTTTATCCATCATCTCAAATACAATTTTTTTGCAGTGAGAACAGTTGCCTTGTAATTTGATTTGGTCCACTGTTTTAAATGTGTGCTGTTTAATTTATACATATCTATATCTATAATTTGTATATATCTATGTGCAAATTAGATATGTTATCCCAGTGACTTATGTCCCCCTTGGATTCTGATGACAAATTTGTTAAATGTGTATTTTTATATTTTTCTTCTGTTACAGATTTCTAGCTGCATGTCATTGTGTTTTGATAAGGTACTTTGTATGTATTCAATGCTCTTAAATTTACTGCGACTTGTTCTGTGGGATAGGCATATGGCATATCATGAAGATGATCCATACACACTTGAGAATAATATGTATTTTCACGATACTGGTTGGAATGTTCTACATGTCTCAGAGGTCTAGTTGACTTATAGTGTTGTTCAAGTTTTCTCTACCCTTATTCATCTTCTATTTAGATAACCTTTTTTTTCTTCACCAGATGCTGTTTTCATTATTGAAAGTAAGGCACATAATTATTCAATTATTATTATACAACTATATATCTCCCTTAAATTTTGTTGAATTGTTTTAGGTTCTCTTGTTTGGTGCCTATATGTTTATGATTGTTACATCTTTTTTTAAATCTTTTTTTTTCAGTGACAGAATTTTGCTATGTTGCCTAGGCTAGACTCAAACTACTAGGCTCAAGCAATCCTCCCACTCTCAGCCTCGTGAGTAGCTGGAACTACAGATGCACACCACCATGCCCAGCTTGTTATATCTTCTTGATGAACTGACATTTCTATCAGCATATTGCCATACTTTGTCTACTGTAACCATTTTTGGCTTAAAGTTTATTTTGACTAATATTAGTATAGACAACCCAGTTTTCTTTTGGTTGCCATTTGCATAGAATACCTTTTCCTGTCTTTCACTTTCAGCCTATTTGTGGTTTTGTATCTAAGTGAGTTTCTTGTAGACAGAATACAATTTGATCATGGTCTTTTTTTGTTGATTCTGTAACTGCAGGACTTTGACTGGAGAGTTCAAACCATTTACATTTAAAGTAAAGCACAGCCTGTAATCCCATGCTTTGGGAGGCTGAGGTGAGTGGATTGCCTGAGCCCACGGGTTCGAGACCCACCTGGGCAACTTGGTGAGACCTCATCTTTACAATAAATCAAAAAATGAGCCGGCGTGGTAGCGCGTGCCTGTAGTTCCAGCTACTTGGAAGGCTGAGGCGGAAGGATCTCCAGAGCCCAGCAGGTCGAGCCTGCAATGGCCAGGAGCGGCCACTGAACTCTAGTCTGGACGACAGAGTGAGACTCCAACTCAAAAAAAAAAAAAAAGTAATCACTTCTTTCAATATTCTTTGTCTTTGCTATTTGACATTTTGATGATAATGTGACTCAGGATAAGTCTCCCTGAGTTTATCTTACTTGGAGTTTTTTGAGCTTCTTAGATTTGAAGATGCATGTCCTTCTTCAAATTTGGGAAGTTTTAGCTATTATTCCTTCACATTCAACTTCTTCCCCTTTCTCTCTTATCTTTTTTCACCATCAATAAGGTGCACATTGTTCTGATTAATGGTGCCCTACAGGTCCTTTCATCTCTATTTGGTCTTCTTCCTTCTTTTTCCTTTTGGCTCTTCAGAGTTGATATTTTCTTTTTTTCTTTTTGAGTTAGAGTCTCATTCTGTCACCCAGGTTGGAGTGCAGTGGCACACTCACAGCCACCACAGCCTCAACCTGCTGGGCTCAGGAAATCCTTATGCCTGAGCCTTCCAAGTAGCTAGAACTACAGGTGCACACTACCACACCCAGCTAATTTTTTTGATTTACTATAGAGATGAGGTCTCACTAAGTTGCCGAGGCTGATCTCAAACCCCTAGACTTGGGTAATCCTCTCGCCTCAGCCTCCCAAAGTGCTGGGACTATAGTCTTGAGCCACCATGTCCGGCCCAGATATTTTGATATTTCCTATATTCAGATTTGTGAATCCTTTCTTCTGCTGCTAAAATATGCTGTAAAAGAGAAGATGCAGCCAGTGACCAAAGAAATAATGATCAGAGTTTGGTTCTGGGAAGAAAACAGCTCCATGGTATTTTATTGAGAATTGGGAGGTATTTTATTTAGAAAGTATTTTGGAGTCGTGAGAAAATACACAAGAATATGATCTGGAAAGCAGAGTACAGAAAACATTACAAAGAACATTTAAATGAAAACATTTAAAGAGGAACTAAAACGGTTTTTTCTCTAAGGACAAATGAAAACATGAATAAATAGGTAGATGGAGAAAGGAGGGAAAGCTCATGTAATAGCATTCTATACCTTGACTGACATTCCCAAATATACCATCCCTCATCATCCAGGCCTGCTCCGCACAATGACTCATTTCTGGCTGGTGCTCACCTGTATAGGCACCTTGAAGGAGTCCGCTCTTCTCTATCCTCACCTCTTTGTACTTGGTCCACCTTGTTGATTTTGCTGCCATTTGCAGAGCTGATACCCTGTCCAAGGAGCAAGACACATGATGTGGGAGGGATGGATAGGACACAATAAAACATTCCATAAATGAATTCCAATATTTGGGATTTAACGGATTTGAAAATGGAGTGCAACTTTAGGAATAACAAAATAATCAGAGCAGAGCTTTTCCACAAGGGCCTAAAAGCAAACACCCTCACTTGATGCCCTATATGGAAATAACCCTTGAAAACTGTGAGAGAGAGAAAGTGAAATTGGTACAATGAACAGATTTTTATTTTCCTGGCAAGTCACTAGACTGCCTCGCAAGGGCAGGGACCATCCATTTTATGTTTACCACTCAACTGCCATTCTCTTTACAAATCTTGGAACACAAGAGGTGCTTGAGAACAAACTCTTTGCTACATGGCAAATAATGAATGAGGCCAGCATGACCCATTGAGGTTAACTCCCTAAAGTTCTCCCGCGACACATGTCTGTATGAGATTTTCTGAACAGGGTCCAGCAATGCCCACTCCAGGGAGAAGTCTCCAGCCATTTCCTTGAAGGGCAAGCAGCTCTAAAACATCACACGCTGGGTCAGGTAATTACCATGTTCAACAATATACCAGGAAGTTGATGGATATGTGGTAGAACTAGAGAAGGCAAGATGTGGTGGCATGTGCCTATAATCCCAGCACTTTGGGAGGCTGATGCAGGAGGATTGCTTGAACCTATGAGTTTGAGGCTGCAGTGAGCTATGATCACACCACTACACTCCAGCTTCAGTGACAGAGTTAAGACCTTGTCTGAAAAAAAAAAAAAAAAGAATTAGGGAAAAAGACTCAAGGAATAGAAAGCTGAGACATGCTCTTGATGTTCCTGTCATCTGCCTATGACTCCCTTCTCTTTTACTCCCAAACCCTGAGACACCTTTAGGCTTATAGCTTTAATGATTTCACAGCATAAGGTTCAACTGATCTTTCCACTGTGCTATAAGGACTCTTTCAGTCTTATTCAAGATCCTGAACAGACTAGATATGCTCATAAATGAAATAAGCACATGGAATAAATGAATGCATTTCCTAGTGAAAATCTTGTTTTCTTCACAGCATCCAAAAGAATATGAAACCCATAGTCAATCTGAAGGAATATTTGAAAAGCAATTAATGGCTGGGCTTGGTGGCTCAGCCTGTAATCCCACGCTTTGGGAGACCGAGGTGAGTGGATTGCCTGAGCCTGTGGGTTCGAGACCCACCTGGGCAACTTGGCGAGACCTCATCTCTACAATAAATCAAAAAAATTAGCCGGGCATGGTAGCGTGCGCCTGTAGTTCCAGCTACTTGGAAGGCTGAGTGGAATGATTGCCAGAGCCCAACAGGTCGAGGCTGCAGTGGCCGGGAGTGTGCCACTGCACTTCAGTCTGGGAGACAGAGTGAGACTTCAACTCAAAAAAAAGAAAAGAAAAGAAAAACAATTAATAAATATTACGGGAATAAAAGCTTTCCTAGGCATTTCCTTTCCCATCCCTGACTAGAAACAAACAAAAGACTTCAGAAAGTTTTCCATTATCTCATAAAGCTGAAAGTCTATACAAGGAGTGAAACAAATAGAGAAATTCAATAGCTTCATAATATAAAAAAAAATTCCCTAATGGCAGGCACTACACGTACATTTATGGGATGCATACACAGGTGGTGGGACTATGAAGAAAAACAAGGGAATGAGTAGAAGGGTCCTAAGCCCAGTGAGTCTTCCAGATACGTCCCCGAAGCTGGATGACTGCAGAAACCCAGTGGACACATTTAGCTTCCAGTATCCTAACTATGACTGAATGAGGCCCAGGCAATAAGGGTCCCAGCAGCTTAGTAGAGGAATGGATTATAAAGCTTCCCCAAAAGCTGCCTATCGGTAAAGCCACAAGGCTGCTAAGATCAGCAGCTGCACTCTTGAATATTCCATTTCCATTTGACCAGTGAAGTTCTTTGATGATGTTAGACATTCAGTTTCAAAAATAGAATAGTAATTGTTGCCTAACTGACATTTTAATTTTATTTTTTGAGTTGGAGTCTCACACTGTTGCCCAGGCTGGAGTGCAGTGGCATGATCACCGCCATCACAGCCTCGACCTACTGGCCTCAGGAGATCCTTCCACCTCCTTCTTCCAAGTAGTTGGGACTACAGGTTTGTACCACCACACCTGTCTAATTTTTTTTTTTTAATTTATTGTAGAGATGATGTCATGTCATGTTGCCTAGGCTGGTCTCAAACCCATTGGATCAGACAATCCTCTCACCTCGGCCTCCCAAAGTGCTGGGAGTACAGGCATAAGCCACCATGCCCAGACTCTATCTGACATTTTTTTTAAAAGGGCATGCTTAGTGGCTATGTCAGGCAGGTGTTGCTGTTGTACAGGGAGATGGTCTCTTGGAGTAACCAAAAAGAAAAAAAAAGCAATTATCTCCCTTTCTCCTGCTGGGTTTCTGTATTCTCTTTCTTTTTTGTTTTTGTTTTTCTGAGTCGGAGTTTCACTTTGTTACCCAGCTGCAGTGCAGTGGCACACTCACGGCCACCGCAGTCTCGACCTGCAGGGCTCAAGTGATCCTTCAGCCTCAGCCTTCCAAGTAGCAGGAACTACAGGTGCACGATACCACACCTGGCTAATTTTTTGAAATATTGTAGAGATGAGACTTTGCCAAGTTGCCCGGAGTGGTCTCAAACCTGTGGGCTCAGGTAATCTTCTCCCAAAGTGCTAGGATTATAGATGAGAGCCACCGTATTCAGCCTCTATATTCTTTCTATTAGACTGACTGGAAAGACGCAGTACATGTAGCATAGTAGAATCCACTGACACAGGACAGAGGAAGTGCAAGCATGTAACCCAACCATACCAATTATGCATCCAGCAGAAGCCATGACAATGGCTCAGTGACTCAGCCCACAGGAACCTGCCCACCAAGTAATTTAAGCTTGTTTTCTTCTGTCAGCTTTGCCCAAAACCCTACAGGAACATGAACCAAGGAGACTGAGATACATGAGTTACAGGGTAAAGTGACAGCTACAATAGCCACCAGACTACAATATCGTTTGGCAGACACCAGGGAGAGTGCAGCTGGGGGCTTAAGGTGATTATGGCACCAATACGTGACCAACCACCACAGTCTCTCTCTCCCACCAGCAGCAGCTGCATTTACCAGATCGCCCATTTCTTTCTCCATCATAGTCCTTGGTGATAGAGTAAGCAGGTTACAGTAGGAAAATATCAGGGACATAGGAGCCTAGGAATTCAGAAAACATTAGCAACTCATATAGAACTTGTCCCAATTTCAAGGCTGTGAGAAAATTTTATAAAACGGTTAGAACAGGCTGGGTGTGGTGGCTCATACCTGTAATCCTAGCATTTTGGGAGACTGAGGTGGGAGGATTGCTTGAGCCCAGGAGTTTGAGACCACCCTAGGTAACATAGTGAGAACTTATTCTACAAAACTTTTTAAAAAATTAGGTGTGGTGGTACACACCTATAGTCCCAGCTACTCAGGAGGCTGATGCGAGATTGCTTGAACCCAGCAGGTCAAGGCTGCAGTGAGCCATGAGTGTGCCAGCTTGCATGACGGAGTGAGACCCCCACTCAAAAAAACCTATTAGAATAACTCCCCTCCAACTTGAATGGACTTAGAGTCTATAATACTGAGTGATCTATCACAGAAACAAAGAACTGAGTACCACATATTCTCACTCATAAGCAGACCTTGAACAATTATAATACCATAAGAAGGGGATTGACAGTAGTGGGAAGCTGCAGGGGTGAGGCACACCGCATCAACAAGGCTACCTGCATAATGAACATTTGTATACCTAAACCTGAATTGTACCCCATATCTTTAAAGTTAAAAATTTTTTTAAAATACCAAAAAAAAAAAAATTAACTCCCCTCCAACACACCTGCTGCAGGCAACATCCTCTTTCTCCGGATGTTTGTGGTCAAGAGCTGACCACAAGGTAGGGACTGGCTTAAAAGTCCCCTGGAGCACTGGGCTTGGTGGCTCAGCCTGTAATCTCAGCACTTTGGGAGACTGAGGTGAGTGGATTGCCAGAGCCCATGGATTCGAGACCAGCCTGGGCAAAAAAAATCCCCTGGAGGGAGAAAAAAATTCCCTGGAGCATGTGTACTGATCACCAAGATGTTTGTGACCCAATTTTGCCTTTATTATATAAGGGAGGATGCCCCTCAAAAACCCAGAATTTATTTATAAAAAATTGTGTATTTATTACTACATGTTTAAACTTCAGAAAGTACCTTCAAAGTACTGTCCATTTGATTAAATAGAGAGGAAGAAAAAGCTTTTTCACTGCTCAAAACAGTTTTTGAGCTTGTCAATTTTGCTGCCTTTTAGTGCTTCTGCTGTTTTTTGTTTCACCTCTTGCACATCAGCAAAATGTTCCCTTTTGAGGACTTTTTTCTTCCAGGGAAACAAACAAACAAAAAAAGTCACTCAGGGCAAGATCAGGCTGGTCTCGAACCTTTGCGCTCAGGCAATCCTCTTGCCTCAGCCTCCCAAAGTGCTGGGATTATAGGCATGAGCCATCATACCTGGCTTGCCTTCACTTTTAATAAACTTGCTACCTTGCTAGGGAGGGTGGGGCATGGGGATTGTGCAGTTTTTGGTTGAAAACTGCTTAACACTTAGCATGGTATGGGCAAGTTGTTTGTGTAAATCACTCACCATGAAATGGACAAACATGTTGAAAGAATCTCCAAAAAAATATTCACTGAAGCCAAAGCCTCTCATAACAACACTAATGGGTACACTGTGCAGACAGGTTCCTAGAACACTTAACAAGCAGAGGAAGTCTGTACTACAAGGGGCCCACCCTCCAAAATATAATCTCAGGTTTTTTGGGTCCCCATACGCTCATTAACATACTAAATGACTCATCCTCCAGCACAATGACAGTTCCAACACTGTCCACTTTTTTTTTTTTTTTTGAGTTGGAGTCTCACTCTGTCGCCCAGATTGGAGTGCAGTGGCCGCTCCCGGCCACAGCAGCCTCGACCAGCTGGGCTCCGGTGATCCTTCCGCTTCAGCCTTCCAAGTAGCTGGAACTACAGGCATGCGCTACCACACCCGGCTAATTTTTTGATTTATGGTAGAGATGAGGTCTCACCAAATTGCCCAGGTGGGTTTCGAACCCATGGGCCCAGGCAATCCACTCACCTCAGCCTCCCAAGGTGCGGGATTACAGGCTGAGCCACTGAGCCCGGCTTACTGTCCACTTAATAGTAATAAATTGGGCGGCATCCCAATTCCAAGAATTGCCCACCCATTTCCCAGAAAAATCCACCCCTTCAGTAGAATATTCCACCTCTTCATTATTGTAGCTTACAAAAATCACAAGCCAAAGACTCCTGGGTGACACTTCCTGATGTCTGCCCACACTCCACACTTCACCCTGCAGTGTGTACTATTCTTTTGCCTTCACTTTTTTTTTTTTTTTGGTGTTGGTGTTTCACTCTGTCGCCCAGGCTGGAACGCAGTGGCATTATCACGGCAACTGCAGACTTGACCTGCTAGGTTCAGAGGATCCTTCCGTCTCAGCCTTCCAAGTAGCTGGAACCACAGGCATGTGACACTATGCCTGGCTGGAGTTTTTAAAAAATTATTATTTATTGTAGACGGGAGGTCTTGCCATGTTGCTCAGGCTGGTCTTGAACATCTGAGCTCAGGCAATCCTCTTGCCTCAGCCTCCCAAAGTGCTGGGATTATAGGTATGAGCCACCATACCTGGCTTGCCTTCACGTTTAATAAACTTACTACCTTGCTACTTTCAGCTTGCTATGAAATTCCTTTCTGCCAGAAAATCAAGGACCTTGCACAGAATCCTGGTAACACCTAGTATGTAGGCTATCCCTGTATCCAAGGGCCCTTGTTTATCAGGAATGGTGAGGATGACTCAGGTGTTCATATCCAACAGAAACAAAAGTTTGAGTTCCTTCCTCCCTGAAGTTTTCTGGAATACCAGATTGGTGCATATGATTTGCAGTATCCCCAAGGGACAGGAAAACAATCAGGACCACAGAAAAGAGTGGATCCACATAAGCAATACTTTCAGATTCCAGGGGTTGGTTATACGCAGGTCAGGCAAAGAAACGAAGTTTCCGTCCAACAAAAGTTCCAAATCAAGTGGAAAGGGTGAAACCATCTGTTTTAACTTTGATGCATTGACCCAGCAATAAGAATGACTTACTGCTTCATTATCATAACATCCCTTCTTCCACCCATCACAACCAACCTCTTACCACTCAGCCTCCTGAATAGGTAGGACAGAAGGGATCATTATTCCCTTCTTTCCTTCCCTCCCTCATTTTCTTCCTTCCTCCTCTCTCCCTCCCTTTCCTTCATTTACTTTTGCCACCCAGGCTAGAGGGCAATGGTGCAATCATAGCTCACTGCAGCCTCAAAATCCTGGGTTCAATGGATCCTCCTGCCCCAGCCTCTCAAATAGCTGGAACTACAGGTCTGCATCACCACACCTGGCTGATTTTTAAATTATTTTTTTGGGACAGTCTTGCTATGTCTTCCAGGCTGATCTTGAACCCCTGGTCTCAAGAGATCCTCCTACTTTGACCTCCCAAAGTACTGGGATTACACCACACCCAGTCTCCCCCTTCCTTCCCCATCCATAATATGGGCAAACTTCTTGCAGAAAAGATTCCTCTACTGGATTCCAGATAATCCTACATCTTTAAATGCAGTCTGAGCATCCCCATCCTTCCTCTGCCAGGTAGGGTTCTTGTCACCATGCTTTTTTTTTAAGTTGGAGTCTCACTCTGTCACCCAGACTGGAGTGCAGTGGCCGTTCCCGGCCACCGCAGCCTCGACCTGCTGGGCTCCGGCGATCCTTCTGCCTCAGCCTTCTGAATAGCCGGAATTACAGGCATGTGCTACCACGCCTGGCTGCTTTTTTATTGTAGAGATGAGGTCTCGCCAAGTTGCCCAGGTGGGTCTCGAACCCACGGGCTCAGGCAATCCACTCACCTTGGTCTCCCAAAGGCACAGGATTACAGGCTGAGCCACCGAGCTCGGCTTGTCACCATGCTTTTCTACTGCCCAAACAATTGGATGTGATTCCTCCCTTCTTTTAAGGTAAGAAGTTAGTGTATTGCTATTGCATGGATGTTGGCAGAGGACCTGAGACTTTGGAGTCACAGATAAAGGAGTTTACCACTCATAGTACAGTGAGCAGTGTGAGCATCAGAACATTTGTGTTGGTCCCCTTTGTCTCCATCTTTCAGGGAGACCAGAAGGGTAAACACGATGTCTCCACAGAGAGGTGCTAGAGAATAAGAATGCTGAGGTTGGGAAACACACTACTTTATAGCAAATAGTAAGCTAGCCTGCTCTTTTTCTCAAAGGGAAATTATCTCATCCTTCAGGGTTGCTAGCTGCAAACACAACCTAAGAAATGGCCCTGGGTAAGGATTGGTCAAGGCCTTGCATTTTTGGCATGCCCTGCAAGATACATGAGAGCACAAGATACGCTGGGAGAAGTATTTCTAAAAAATGCAACCCTGGATACATTATCTTGACTTGTTGAAATTTTCACATGAATATGCCACTGTCAGCCATTGACCAATATAAGCTGGGAAGATATCTACCCAATTTATTTGATATAACTTATTAATGCTATTAATAACACTAGGCATATGTCACCCATGATCCATCCATAAATATATGTGTAGACATCATATGACTCTTGGTGAAGATTCTCAAGGCTTTGCCATATTCCTTAAATCTGTATGGTATCTCTTGACTGCGTGTTTATATGAGGAGTAAGGTATGAAGAGTAAATGAAGCTCTCCCTTGCCCTTTACGTTCACAGGGCTCTACTCCAATGTGAATTCCCATCTCTATGTTGTCATGAAATATACAAAGGCTTCACCACTTTTCTTACATACACAGGGTCTTACACTAACTTCAATTTGATGTAAATACAATGACATGTGAAATGTCCAAAGTTGTACTCCACTCCTTACCTCCCCAAAGAGCCATGGTAATTTTTTTTTCTTTTTTTGAGTCAGAGTCTCACTCTGTCGCCCAGGCTGCAATGCAGTGGCATACTCATGGTCACCCCAGCGTTGACTTGTTGGGCTTCAGCGATCCTTCCACTTCAACCTTCCAAGTAGCCGCAACTAAAGGCACATGCTACCAAGCCTGAGGTCTCATTAAGTTGCGTGGTTTGGTCTTGAACCCGCGGGCTCAGGCAATCCTTCACTTCAGCCTCCCAAAGTTCCGGGCCTACAGGCTGAGCCACCAAGCCTATCCAGTAATTTTCGATGTATAAAATACACCTTGTAGAATGAACGGCTGTCCCACTTACCTTGTAAGCAGACTTCTCTCCAGTCCTAAACCCAGAAGTTTCTACACCCTCTATAAGGTATGCAAAATTAAAGAAAGCCCAACCATGTTACTTATAATGGGGTTTTAGTCCATTCCAGGTTCCTCCACATTGTGCAAAATCACATTCCTTAATATTATAAAATAAACTTATTCTTTCATTACATTCATTTACTTACTTCCTGGTCTTAAGCGATCCTCCTGCCTCAGATTCTCAAGTAGCTTGGGACTACAGGCATGCACCATTATACCCAGCTAATCTGATATTTTTGGAGAGATGAGTTCTTGCTATGTTGCTTAGAGTGGTCTTGAACTTCCTAGCTTAAGTGACCCTCCTACCTCAGGCTTCCAAGGTGTTGGGATTGCATGCATGACCCACCATACACTGGAAAGCTTAAACAGAAATTTATTTGCTTACAGTTTTGGAGGCTGGAAGTCTGAGATCAAAGTACAGATGGTTTCCCTTAGAAGCCATTATAAATGTCTGGACTTGGTCTACAAAAAAATCACAAAATTAGGTGGGCATGGTGGTGCATCCCTGTAGTCCCAGCTACTTCAAAGGCAGAGGCAGAAGGATCACCTGAGGCAAGGTGGTCAAGGCTGCAGTGAGCTGTGATTGTAGCACTGCACTCCAGCCTGGGCAACAGTGAGACCTCGACTCCAAAAAACCAAAACAAAACAACAACAACAACAACAACAAAAAACAAAAAAAGCCAGCCTTGGTGGCTCAGCCTGTAATCCCAGCACTTTGGGAGGCCAAGGTGAATCGACTGTCTGAGCCTGTGGGTTTCAGACCAGCCTGGCAACTTGGCAAGATCTCGTCTCTACAAAAAATACCACGGGCGTGGTAGCATGTGCTTGTAGTTCCAGCTACTTGGAAGGCTGAGGTGGAAGGACCGCCTGAGCCCAGCAGGTCAATGCTGGGGTGGCCATTAGTGTGCTATTGCACTCCAGCCTAAGCGACAGAGTAAGACTTCAACTCAAAAAAATTCTCTTCCCAGGAATCCCTCCTTAACTTGCGGATGACTTCACACATGGAATTCTCTGTTCCTACTACCCTGGTATCTCTTTGACTTATAATGAATAGTCGTATCAAATTAGGGGCCCATTCTAACTGCCTCATTTTAATCATGTTGTTAAAAAACTTATCTCCCAATAATGCTATATCTTAAGGTACAAGGAGTTAAAGCCTTAACATATGAACTAGCCAGAAGATGATACATAAACTAGCCACCTGTATTCATGAGGCTACCCAGCATGAGTTGGCATGTGACTATTAAAGCTTATGGAATAAGCAAGGGTTTTCCCCTACTCCTATATTCATTGGATTTCTCTTCAGTTTGAGTTCTTACATGCTTATTAAGCACTACATAAAGGCTTTCCCAGATTCCTGACATCAATATGGTGCATCCCCACTGAAATTCTAACATATACATTAGGGCTTGAGGAACAAGGGAAGGATTTTCCACATTCCTGACACTCATATCGTTTCTGCCCAGTGGGAGTTCTGCCATATGGACCTAAGGCTTTAATGAAGACTTTTCTATATTTCCCATGTGCACAGGGTTTCCTACCACTGTGAATTCTTACATGTCCATTAAGAACTGAGATATCAGTAAAATGGTTCCAACATTCCAAACTCTCAAAGTGTTTTCCTTACAACGTGAGACATTAACAAAAGGTGTTCCCACAATCCTTACATTGATAAAAATTCTTTTCCATTTTAATGGAGTTTTTAATGGCATCAAAAGGTACTATAAGACTTAAAGGGGCTGGGCTTAGTGACTCAGTCTGTAATCCCAGCACTTTGGGAGGCTGAGCCGAGTGGATTGCCTGAGCCCACGGGTTGGACATCAGCCTGGGCAACTTGGCGAGATATCGTCTCTACAATAAATCGAAAAATTAGCCAGGTGTGATAGGGTGCGCCTGTAGTTCTGGCTACTTGGAAGGCTGAGGCGAAAGGATGGCTGCAGCCCAGCAGGTCGACGCTGGTGTGGCCGTGAGTGTGCCACTGCACTCCAGTCTGAGCAATAGAGTGAGACTCTAACTCAAAAAAAAAAAAAAAAAAAAAAAAAAAAAGACTTAAAGGATTTATCATACTCCTTATATTCGTAGGGTTCTCTACAGTTGAGTTCATGTACTTGAAATGAATTGGAATAATTGAAGGTTTTCTCACAGTTTACATTTGATTTGTAGGAATTTTTTTTTTTTTGAGTTGGAGTCTCACTCTCCTCAGGCTGGAGTGCAGTGGCATGCACAGCCACCCCAGCATCGAACTTCTGGGCTCCAGCGATCCTTCTGCCTCAGCCTTCCAAGTAGCTGGAACTAGAGTCGCGGACTACCATGCCCAGTCATTTTTTATTGTAGAGATGAGGCCTCGCCAAGTTGCCTGGGTTGGTCTTGAATCCACGGGCTCAGGCAATCCACTTGCCTCGGCCTCCCAAAGTGCTGGGATTACAGGCTGAGACACTAAGCCTGGCCAGGAATTTTTTTCAGTATGAGTTTTTTTGTGAATATTAAGGAGGAAGGAATGTATAAATCCTTTCCCATATTTCTTACAGCCAAAAGGTATCTCTCCAGAGTGAATTCTCATATATTCATTAAAGTTTGAGAAACTAGTGAAGGCTTTCCACATTTCCTACATTCATAGGGCTCTGTAGAGTTCATACATGATCAAGGTATTTTTTTAAAACTTTACAGATTTTTGGTTCTCAATTCCCATGTATGAAACATGGAATTTGTTGCTCACTCCCAGGAAGAAGTAACAAGAATAATCTGAAAAAAAATCAATGACTTCCTAAATGCATAAGAAAAAGGTCATACAACTACTGTTTTCAAAATTGGAGAGACAGGCAGATAGAGAATCATGCCATACTGGAGCAGAAACTACCTAGAAACTACCTTGCCAGGGTAAGAAACTTGTAATTAAAGAAGTTGAAGGCTAGGGGTGGACAATTCTGGGAGTTAAAAAGTCCAATCATAGCCGGGCTCGGTGGCTCAGCCTGTAATCCCGCGCCTTTGGGAGGCTGAGGTGAGTGGATTGCCTGAGCCCGCGGGTTCGAGACCCGCCTGGGCAGCGAGACCTCATCTCTACAATAAATCAAAAAATCAGCCGGGCGTGGTAGCGCATGCCTGTAATTCCAGCTACTTGGAAGGCTGAGGTGGAAGGATCGCCGGAGCCCAGCAGGCGAGATTGTGGTGGCCGGGAGCGGCCACTGCACTCCAGTCTGGGCGACAGAGTGAGACTCCAACTCAAAAAAAAAAAAAAAAAAAAAAAAAAAAAAAAGTCCAATCATAAGGGGTTTCCCCACATTGTTTTACCTTCAGGAGCTAGAATAAGTTCCCACAGTAAATATCAGAAAAATATTCCCACATGCTTCCAGGAGAAGCGGGAAGGGAACCATTATAAAACACACCAGAGCCAGGCATAGTGGCTCATGCCTGTATTCTCAGTACATTGGAAAGCCAAAGTAGGAGGACTGCTTGAGCCCAGGAGTTTGAGACCTGCCTGGGTAACAAACAATAGCAAGATCTCATCTAAAAAAAAAAAAAATTAGCCAGACCTCTAGTCCCAGCTATTCAGGAGGCTGAGGCAGAAGGATCTCCTGAGCCTAGGCCAAGGCTGCAGTGAGCCATGATTGTCTCACTGCACTTCAGTCTGGATGACAGAGTGAGATCTCCAATTCAAAAACATACAAACAAAAGCCCGCAAAACAGAGTGCTATATTTTTCTTTAAAAAATCTGCAGTCAGGAGAAACTAGTTCAGAGTCGAACCTACTGTGATTTTATCAGGGGCTCGATGATCAGGAGGAAGGGAAATATTCAACTCCACCTAGCTCTAGCTATCGTGACCCAGCTAAAGGAGGTTAAAAAAAAAAAAAACAACTGTGACATTCAGAGTCTAAGGCATAGAATCACTATAAAATACTGACATCTAAGCAATGGAACAGAATGCTTCCCCTTTCCCCACAACTTACATTACTAAAGGGCCATTTACAGCAGTTCCTCTTAGCCAGTATGTCATGTCCAGCTATCAAGATAAAATTACAAGGCATACTAAAAGGCAAAAGTCAGTTTAAAGAGAAAGAGTAAGAACTAGAATGAGGTATGACAGGAATGCTGAAATTATCAGACTCGGAATTTAAAATAAGTATGATTAATATGCTAAGGATGGGTCGGGCTCAGTGGCTCAGCCTGTAATCCCAGCACTTTGGGAGGCCGAGGTGAGTAGATTGCCTGAGCCTGTGGGTTTGAGACCCATCTGGGCAATGTGGCGAGACCTTGTCTCTACAATAAATAAAAAATTAGCCGGGCATGGTAGCCTGTAGTTCTGGCTACTTGGAAGGCTGAGGCAGAAGGATCACCAGAGCCCAGCAGGTCGAGGCTGCGGTGGCCGGGAGCATGCCACTGCACTCCAATCTGGGAAACAGAGTGAGACTCCGACTAAAAAAAAAACC